>NC_064769.1:1250000-1470000 GCF_011397635.1 Epinephelus fuscoguttatus | reverse complement strand
TCCAAGGCCAGTTCTACACAGGGGCAAGAGGGGGCAATGCCCCCTTAAACAAATGTCTTGCCCCCTCAAATCAAATCCGCCTAAAAAGGCACAAAACAGAAACGTTTTCTCATCTGTCTCCACTCCACTCCGTGCTGTGTGCCAGTTATGAAAGGAAAGATATTTTTCTTTTATTTTTTCTTAATTTTTATTTTATTTTTTGTTTATTTTATTTTTCAGTTTTCCTCCCTGAGGGATTGCCACCTTATTGTGGTCAGGGGGTTTGCGTGCCTCAGTGACCCTAAAAGCTATACCAGCAGGAGCTTAGTCTTCAGGTGGGTGTGCATATCACATATCACAAGTGCAGGACCAGAGCTTTCCAATGACACCACACACATCATTGTGCTGTGATCCCATCACGCTACGCTAAATACAGATCAAATGTCTACAAAATAAAAACCTGACGAATTTCGTTACAATCCATGTTACAGATCTTGTTATCAGTCACTTCATACAGTGAGGAATCATATTGTTACTATTTTTCTATTATCTTAGATGTAAATATTGCATGTTTCTTTCAGATAAAACACATTTATGACTTGTGAATGAGTCAATGGAATTTCTTGCAATAATGAAAAAATACTGGCTACCACATGTTTTGGACAACTGTGAAGTGACAGAATGTCCCACCATCATGGTTCTTATATCGCCAGATTTCAGAGAGTCTCCCCTCTTCATATATGGCAGAATACGTCAACTTCCAACTTGCTATGGTGAGATACATGTAAAAATGTAAGAATTTAGTAACACGGATTTGTTTTGGATTTGTTGTTTGAGCTTAAAAGTAAAGGCAGGAAAAATACCCCAAAAAGGCCTAGGGCCCAAAGGGTTAAACAGTGATATTAAAAGGAAGGTGAGAAATTATTTTCAGCCCCAAAACTATTTTATCTTAAGTGTTTTTTTTTTGTTTTTTTTTAAATCCACACTTGAATGTTGGGCATTTTCAAGAAAATATGTAGTTTTCTTAAAAATCAACTGGAAGAGTAATGTCATGTGCTTGCATAAGATTTCTGCTCTGTCATTCTAACAAAACCATAATGAGCTTGTTTTCTTCACATAGAGGATAACTATGGCCAGCAAGCAAGGGCAAGAAATATTGAGAACAAAAAGCCTGACTATGACAATCTCTGGAAACTTTTATAAGATAGGACAGAGTGGGGTAGGCAGCCAAAGAATTGGTCCTATGTATTATGTATCATTTGTATTTTTAATATATTTGTATATTTTAAGTTTCAATTTGCACTCCATGCCCTGAAGTTGGGAATTTTAACCTACAATATTTGTATTTGTATCAATAAAGATCAACATTTTTCCCAATTTCTTTTTCATTTTTTTCATGAAGGGGTTCTTGTTTAATTTATATTATTTAATTAATCACAATTAAAAATCAACCCTTAAATTCCAGTTTTGATCATATACCACCAACTGCTTTTTTTGAAAAATACACTATAATTCAATATTCTAAAAGCAAAATTGACTTTGATTATTATTAGTATCATCGGTTGACCCAAGTAGAAGAAGAAATGATTTTGCACTTGCATTTGACCCTAACTATGTATAGCAGTGGTGCTACGGCAGACCCCCTGCCCTGTCATCAGCACAAATTATGTCCCCATGTGATAAAATCCACCATCCCCCTTGTTTTTGTTTTTTTTTTACAACTTGAGTACTGGTCATATCACACTCATTTCATAGTGACCAAAGACTTGTGTGCATTCTCTCTGACAGAATAATTAGCACATTAGGGATAATAAGGAACTATATTAAAAGTGAGTGGATTGTACAAGATAACATTACAGAGCAATATAACAAAATGTTCTTCAGATTACTTAGCAAAGGAAAACCCTACTTACGTTAAAAAGAAAAACTCAGGACATCAGAGCACCCAGTAAGACATTACTCTTCTGTTGGACAGCTGAAATTACATGGTCAATTACACTATATTTGCCATTTGAGCCATTACACCTCCAGAATTTACTGTAACTAAACTAATATGGCCACAACCAGAGGACTGAAACAATGAAACAAATGTTAATATACTCCTGTCAGCACAGAGGCCCTGTTGCTGTTTAACTAGGTGTTGTAAATTATCCACAAGTGCTGGACATGCACAGAACCAAGCTATGGGAGGGAGGGCCTTAATATTACTCAGCATCACTTTACCTGGGCCATCTGTCAACAATGCACACGCTGCCCATGTCCCCTCAGTGACTCAGCAACACTGCTGTGATCTGGCTATGGCAGCTATAGAGCCAAGATCCCTTTCCTGTTGTTGGGTTGGGTTATGGTCAGTGTTAAGTCTTGCTGCTGTCACAAATGGATAAGTTTAAATTTTGACATTTTTAATCTGACTCTTTCTCCTTGACTGTTATAACACTGGAATTTCTCAAATGTGGGATCAATAAAGGTGTATCTTATCTTATCTTATCCAATGATTGTCTTAAGCTTCTCTTACAGTTTACATCCACGTCTGTGAAAACACGTGTGCATGTTTCAACATTTTTCCCCCAACAGCACAGAAGATCTAAACAATCAGTACAGTTGCACCCAGGATGAGTGACACAAACTCAGTGTCTAACCAAATGTATCCACTTCTGTTCCACAAATGACGTTGAATGGCAAAAAAAAATGCAAAAAGTGTTTTATGACGAACATTATGATGTCACAGTGAAGCTGACCTTTGACCTTTCATCATCACATCATCATTTTATCCTATTATTTCTCATAATTAGCGCAATTCCTGTGTTATGGCCAAAATCATGTTTTTGAGGTCACATTGACCTTTCACCAACACATGGTAGTCATGTTATTCTTCAGTCCTAGTTCTTGGGTGTATAAAATTTAAAGAAAAGCCCTTGAGGTGTTTTTCAGATATTGTGGTCACAAGAATGAGACGGATGCACCGTCACATTAACCTTGACCCTTGGCCACCAAAATCTAATCAGTTCTTTGTTGAGTCCAAGTAAATGTTTGTGCCAAATTTGAAGAAATTCCCTCATGGTATTCTTGAGATATCACGTTCACAAGGATGAGGCAACCAAGGTCACAGTGGCCTTGACCTTTGACAAATCTAAATCTAAATAGTTAATTGTTGAGTCTAATTATATGTTTATGCCAAATTTAAAGAGTTAAACTGTTCTTGAGATATCACGTTGAAAAGAAGGGGATGAACTAGCGGACGTCAAACATCCATCCATCTTCATCCTCGTGAGGGTCGTGGGGGGGCTGGAGCCTATCCCAGCTGACATTGGGCGAGAGGCAGGGTACACCCTGGACAGGTCGCCAGACTATCGCAGGGCTGACACATAGAGACAAACAACCATTCACACTCACATTCACAGCTATGGACAAGTTATCAATTAACCTAATCCCCAATCTGCATGTCTTTGGACTGTGGGAGGAACCCACGCTGACATGGGGAGAACATGTAAACTCCGCACAGAAGGGCTCCCACACCCGGGATCGAACCGGCAACCCTCTTGCTGTGAGGCGACAGTGCTAACCACCACACCACCGTGCCGCCCGGAATTCTAGACTTCTGTTTTGGTAATCGAGTACATTAATGTGTATGTGGTAAAGAGGAAAGGGTATATCTTACATTGTACATGTGTTACCTGCATTAGTCACCATCCCACTATTCTGGGAGGGTGACTAATGGAGACACTAAAGGAAAGAACAATGTGTACTATTGCATAGCCTTAAGGTACACTCATAGCTCAATGCAGTAAAGTCAACAGTGCAAACAGATGAATTCTGCTGGACTCAAACTACATGTCAGGTATCAAACACAGACATCAGTAAGGGTAATCATTAAATTCTTGGCAGTAGCAGAGTTGGGATCAGTCCAAAAGATAGCCAGACACAGGACAAAGTAGGAAATTAAAAGAAGAGTCCTTTTCTTGACAGACAATATGCTATGTTGACACAGACATTGTGCTCTCACTACATGAGTCACACTCCCATGCTTTAACTTGTATTTGTTTAGTAGGGGTTCAAGCCCAAAGGGCTGAAACCCTTTTGTTTTTGTGCTGAGTTATTATTAAAGGATCATGCCCGAAGGGCTGAAACCCTTTTGTTTTGTCCTGTTTTATTATTAGGGGTTCAAGCCCGAAGGGTAGAGTAGAGCAGGGCAGAGAGATGGAAGCAAAATATATTAAACCCGGTGTTAATACAGCAGAACTGGAGAGAGGGGTGAAAAATAAATAGAGGTGAGCATTGCTCAAGTAGGGCGAAAATTTTTCACACGCGACACCAAGGGTAGCGGTGCCGCTTTGTCAGGCGTTGCTGCCCTCTCCATAGACAAACAATGGGACAGCCGGCGCAAAGCGGTTTTACAGCTGATCATGTGTAGAGGCCTTTAGGGTACCGCTGCTGGGCAGGGTGGAAATAAAGCCCTTTTCACACAGAGCGCGCAAAGCGCAGACCTCCGCCGACGAACCCATTCATTGTGTATGTGCTACCGCGGCGCAAGAGTGCACCGTTCTAATTTCACCGCAATGCGCTGTGAAGACACCTCAGCACCGCATGTCCAATAGCAGAGAAGAGCCTGAAGTAGACCCGAAAGCGGTCACCATGGAGCTGTAGCTCCTGAATGAGCCTGTACTCCCCCAAATCCTGTCCTCTGCGCCCTACCCCGCGGTGGGCGCTGCGAAAGCTCTGTGTCAAAGAGGCTAAATCCTGCAGAGTTTCAGAGGACCTGGAGAATGTTTTAGGATAGTAATGACATTATATAAGATAATCATATTGCAAAGACAATATATATATATATAAGATAATAACATTAAACACAAAATTAAATTGCAATACTTTTTCAAAACTTGATGATTTTACCTTTCTGTACATTTTGTATACAAATTCATTAAATAATTTTGCTTGTAAATGTCTATTTGCATCATGTTTATTATGAAAAACACATTATTTGATCAATTTACATTGTGCCCCTAAAGTTCTTTGTGTGCTCCTTACTTTTTCAACTTAGGAGCACATGTGCTCCTTGGGAAAAAAGTTAGCGTCAAGCCCTGCACTGTCATTGTTGTGTAGGAATTAAGCTACAATACATGACATAAGTTGTTTTAATTAATAAATACAGTGTGAATAAAGATTACATAACATAAAAATAACTGCAGTCTCTGTTATTTGATAGCTGCTTAAATTAAACAGTTTTTATAGGGCAAGTAAAAACTCACTTTGGGCAAGTAGATCTCTGACCAACTTGCTATATTTATTATTTGTATTTGCCGTCTAAACCATTGTTTTCATTGGAGAGCAGTGACCCTCTGAACGGAAAGTAACAATATCATCCAGTTCCGGGTTAGTCTCGCCACCAGAGAATCAGAGATCTCCCCCTTCTGATAGTCTGGGGACACTCCTTTCTAAAGTGTGTTTAACACACCGGCGAAAACGTCCAGCAACAAAGCAACGCCTCTTGCATTTTTGAAAAGGACACGCCTTCTCGGAAATGTGCGCTCCCCCTTTTCTTGTCCGCAAGGAAACACACACACAGAGAGCTTGAAAATGGATGCCGAGAGATTTAACTCCGTTTTATCAAACGTGTGCTCATCCGTGAAGAAAATATTTTTGCGGCGGATGTCTTAGTTACAACATTATTGAGCTAACTGGAGTAGTTTCATGTCGTATCCGACAACGGGAGGCTTTTAACTGTGCATTCACACCAAAAGCGTCATGAGCGTCATAAGCGGCCGGCAGCCATTCATTTTCAATGTACGCTTGCTACAAAGGGCATCAGGGGCGTCGGCTGCAGCGAGCGGCGCGATGCCAGCGACCAGAGCGTCAAGTAGAAGTTGAGAGAAGCTGAACTTTATGCAAATGAGCAGCGCCGCTGCCAAAGCAGCAGCCAATTGCAGACCGGGATTCGGGTACGGAGGTCTGGGCTCTCCCGGAGCTGTACGAGCCGGTGAAATTCACCGTGGAGTTGCCGGGTTTGCAGGACTCTGTGGACCCAGACGGCCCGACGGCTCCGGTCCCTGTGTTTCCTCAGCAAATACGCCGATGCAGTACAAAGCAGGCTTCCGAAAGTGCGATTAAAGAGCTCCCACTTATTTACCACCAATTACATTTCTCAGTGGTCCTACGTGCCTACAGGAGAGTAAAATCATAATTATAAAGGACTCTATATTGACTGTGTTTATTAGCGTTATTTTAATTGTGTAATGAAAGTCATGGATAATACAAAGTGAAGACATATATGATATATTTGTTCATCCTTGTAAAGTGAACAGCCGTGTCAGCCTTGATGGACACATCTGCAGCAGCCGGCCCCGCCCCTTTGGCCGCTGCAAGCGCCTGCTGGAGCTGCTGCCAAGCAGCGCGATGCCAGCGACCTGAGCGACCGCTGGCGCTCAGGTCGCTTTTGGTGTGAATGCACCATAACAGATGACGTCCTGTTAGCTTTGCTGCTAGTGTTAGCTGTCCCTGTCAGCTGCAGCCACTGATGCGTTCTAGACATTGTGATTTCCTAAAACTGAATAAATACCACACATAGCAACACAAAAGTGCTTTGCTAGCTAAATCATGTTGTAACTAAGATATCCGCTGGAAAAGATACTTTTTTCACGGACCGTTTAATGAGTTATTACCTATTACAGACACTGCTAACGGCTAACAGGGCTAATAGCTAACGGTTAGCCCAGCTAAACGTGCACACAGAAATAGTAATGTTTGTTCAATCATTGTGTTTATAGACTTTACAAACATCGGATTAGTCCATACGGTGATACAGTGATGTGAAAAATGTGATATATAGGCTATATATATAGCTAAAAGCTCTGCTGGTTTTCTACCCGGAAGTATTTGTAAACAACAAGGCGATTGCCTCTGTAGTCCGGTCGGACGGATGAGTCATGGCCTTGTAAAAGATTATGTTTGTTTCTTTTAGTTGGCGAGAATGTGTCGCTGCAAACACGACAAACATCCACTGAACTTTGACGGCGTTTTCTGCGAGCACGGCTGAGCCATTTTGTACCGCTATACGTGTTTCTAGTGGGACTATATTTACAAGCACAACAGTTCAGTGAGCTACCGAAGGACTGCCCTGCAGATTTACTATTGGTTCTGCAACGTAGGGAGTTTTTTTAAACTCTGAAATTGTATCCGCCCATCTAGACACAAAATCAGGGAGAAAGTCATCAGTCTTTAGTTAAGCAAAGCGTCTAAAGACTGACTTGTGAGTCTCGTTCCGCGTAATAACACAGAGCCTCTATTAACGGGCTCCAGCACATACACACAAAAGGTCTTGAATAAAATCTCAAAGGGGAACACCACCTAAAGCAAGAATTCTAATATGTTATTTTCATAGTCTATGGCGGTTCAAAAAATATTTGTGACCATGAGCTGCTCTTTCTCAAAGCCAGAAACCAGAGGAGGAAGTCTGAAACTTGTGATGTAATGGGGTAAAAAGTCTGGAGCTGCTCCATAAAATGAATCCAAGGAATGGAACCCTTATTTTATGGACCAACAGAAAGTTTTATCAAATTTTAGTGGTCTCAGTTCTGAAAGAGGAAATGCACCCATATACTCAGAACATTCCCCTGGCTGCGCTCAGGCCTTGCAAAACTTTTCCTTCTACTCCTCATCAACAACAATCCCTGGTTCTACCATACCTGATCCAAAACCATCGCTGCTAGTGAATTTCAAACTGTAGACGCTGAGGTGGACCAAATAATGTTCATCCTTGAAATGGTGCAGCTGAGTGTAAGTGTCGTCATCAGACCAAGCAGTGCTTACAAAACGCAAAACAAACCAGTAGTCTGCTGTAGTTGTTATTGTTTCAATCAATCAATCAATCAATCAATCAATCAATCCATCCATCATTTATTTGTCACATGGAATCATACAAGGTAAAACTCCAGTGTAATGTGATCCCATCAGCTGCTTCAACTTGTGCACTGTAATTTAGTCCTTTTTGCCTTTTCTCACATTGTTGGCTGCTGCTTTATAATTGTCCATGTTTCCAGATGGTTCTGGTAATATATGTTTTTTGGGTTGTGAAATGATACAACTGTAGGTTTGGGTACAGTTGTGTCTGTTATTTTACAAATTAAATCCACCACTCACTGAATTCACAGTGTTGTCATGGAATGTGCTCAAGACTCTGACTATCTGTCACATGACTGGAGTACGTGTCGCAGTCTGTCCACACATCCTGACCCCAACAAGACAGTCTCAGAATAGTGCCACTCTGCAGCTGCCTCTGTACAGACCAGGCAGTAATCCAGAGCATGAACAGGACAGCACCTCACATTCCTGCTGTTACACCAGTTCTTCTTTACCATACAGCACCCACCACGGGCAGCTGTGGCTCAGGAGGTAGAGCAAGTCATCCACTAATCGGAAGACTAGCTGTCCGATCCACTGCTCCTCCAGTCCATGATGTGTGTCAAGTATCCTTGGGCAAGATACTGAAATCCAAACAGTTCCTGATCGATGTGTAAATGCATGTCAGTGTCTAAACTGAGTAGCAGGTGGCACCTTGTATGGTAGCCTCAGCCACCAGTATGTGAATGTGTGTAAATGGGTGAATGTGACTCTGTAGCATAGAAGTGCTTTGAGTGGTCAGAAGAGTAGAAAGCTGCCATACAAGTGCAAGTCAATTTAACATTCACACCTCCTCTCCTGCCAGAGTCATCTGCTCTATCAAATCAGCACACAGAGAAAGAGTCACCTGTAACCCTTTTCAACAGTCATGGACTGGCTTGGCTTGGCTTGGATTGGATTGGTTTGGTTTGGTTTGGGCCATCAGCCCAGTGTGGCAGGGATTCGCATTTCCATTACAACCATCTAAAGGATGGTGCTGAATGCTTGGTTGGATAAATTTATATGTTTAGTTATTAGATGCTGAGAGTTACTCTCTAACTAACCTACCTTAATCTCCCAATCATTTTAGGACTACACCCAGCTAATGAAAACCAGAATGTTATTTTAAACTGATAAAATGTGCAAAATTGTGATTCTGATCAGGAACTACCTGGTCAAAAAATGAGTAACTGAGTAATAATTATGAACAGACTTTGATGCCAGCTTTTGGTACTTGACTGTCTTTGATATTCAGTACCAAAAAGTATTGAGTGAAAACACCAAGCCCTGCACAATAACCCCCACTTGTATTGTTGCATCAAATTTTCGATTTAAATATAATTAAATCTGCTTCTGGCTCAAATTACTGAAACAGCTTGGCAATGGGACACATTCTTAGCTTACAGTAATGTCAGGTCATGCTGCTGATGTCATTATGCAATCAAGGTCTGCTGCCCTTGTGTGGCATTAGGGACACTGTCAACATGGGAGCATCTGTTTGGTTAATTTGGGGAGTGGGGGGGGTCAGACTTTATGCCGACTCCAGCCTGCCTCTGCCTGTCTCATTCCGTCATCTATAATGCAGACCAACAGTGTAGGGGTGGGCACAAATATATCATGATTTTTTTTTTTTTTTTTTCATGCAGGATTACGATCCACAATCTTTTTCATATTGGTTTTTAAGACTATTTTGCAAAGTGTTGAACAACACAACCAAACTAATTTCCCTGTTTAAAAGACCCACCCTGCAAGGTAACACAACCTAAAAGAAAAAAATAGCAGACCATTAAGCCATGGTACCTTTTCAAAAAGATTTTAATAAAGTGTGCAATTCTAAAAGTACAAACATTGCACAGGAACATTAACATGATTTGGACCTATATTCAGGTACACTGAGAGACTCTTGCATAAGTCCCAAAATGAACATTGCTTTCAAAAGGTAAACAATGCTAAAGTTAAGTGCACCCTCGCTACATAACATTAAAAAATCTGACATATGGTCTGAACTGTAACAGTGAGGTAGCTTATTAGACACTAGTCTCGCCACCAGACAATCAGAGATCTCCGCCTTCTGACAGTCTGGGGACATTCCTTTCTAAAGTGTGTTTAACACACCGGCGAAAACGTCCGGCAACAAAGCAACGCCTCTCGCATTTTTGAAAAGGACACGCCTTCTCGGAAATGTGCGCTCCCCCTTTTTTTGTCCACAAGGAAACACACACACAGAGAGCTTGAAAATGGATGCTGAGAGATTAACTCTGTTTTATCAAACGTGTGCTCATCTGTGAAGAAAATATTTTTTTCCAGCGGATGTCTTAGTTACAACATTATTGAGCTAACTGGAGTAGTTTCATGTCGTATCCGACAACGGGAGGCTTTTAACAGATGACGTCCTGTTAGCTTTGCTGCTAGTGTTAGCTGTCCCTGTCAGCTGCAGCCACTGATGCGTTCTAGACATCGTGATTTCCTAAAACTGAATAAATACCACACATAGCAACACAAAACTGCTTTGCTAGCTCAATCATGTTGTAACTAAGATATCCGCTGGAAAAGACATTTTTTTCACGGACCGTTTAATGAGTTATTACCTATTACAGACACCGCTAACGGCTAACAGGGCTAACAGCGGTTAACGGTTAGCCCAGCTAAACGTACACACAGAAATAGTAATGTTTGTTCAATCATTGTGTTTATAGACTTTACAAATATCGGATTAGTCCATACGGTGATACAGTGATGTGAAAAATGTGATATATAGGCTATATATAGCTAAAAGCTCTGCTGGTTTTCTACCCGGAAGTATTTGTAAACAACAAGGTGATTGCCTCTATAGTCCGGCCGGACGGATGAGTCATGGCCTTGTAAAGGATTATGTTTGTTTCTTTTAGTTGGCGAGAATGTGTCGCTGCAGACGCGACAAACATCGACTGAATTTTGACGGCGTTTTCTGCGAGCACGGCTGAGCCATTTTGTACCGCTACACGTGTTTCTAGTGGAACTATGTTTACAAGCACAAGAGTTCAGTGAGCTACCGAAGGACTGCCCTGCAGATTTACTATTGGTTCTGCAACGTAGGGAGTTTTTTTAAACTCTGAAATTGTATCCGCCCATCTAGACACAAAATCAGGGAGAAAGTCATCAGTCTTTAGTTAAGCAAAGCGTCTAAAGACTGACTTGTGAGTCTAATTAGACACAGATCCTCACATGTAACTAGTCTAGTCATGCTGTTTTTGAGGTTGAAGTATATGACATTCTAATAAACATAAAAGGTCAAATAAAAATAAACTGAACAATTTGGGTGCTTTCTTTTGAGGTGTTTAATAAGGTTCGCCGTGTTGCCATCCAACGTGCAAACCTTATCTTTGCAAACTATGCAAATAACTGTTTGCGTTGGGTAGGTTTTGGAAAATCCAAACCAGTTCCATATTTCGGACGAAACCAACTCCACCGTGTCAGCCATGCTGCTACATTTCCAAATACAAAGGAGGAGGGGCTACCGGATGTGTATATGAGCCATAGAACTGCAACTGACAGAACGCGTCCTGTAGCACAATACTAATGATCTCTCTGTAAAAAGGCAGATCGTGGAGACATTTTTATCATTCACAATCTAACACTGTTATATCGGCCACCTTTCCAACAATGTACCTCACACCGAGAGTATTATGTGCAACTATTTTGGTCAATTTTCTGTTGTTCCTCTACAGATGATTGAAAGAATACTTGAACACATTATGAGGCCTGTTTACTTTGACTGATTTATCTTCAGAACACCACTGATGTTGAAGTTCAGAAATGTGGAAACACTCGCTTAAATGTAGGGCTGTAGTCAACCAAAGAAAATCTTGGTCGACTAAAGTCACACATAATGTTCAACTAATCGATTAGTCGTGGGGAAAAAAAACATGCACGTTATTTTTACTTCTGCAGTAGTCTCTATACAGACTCTACATTCAGTGAATGTAGAGTCTGTAGGCAAACCCCGGAGATCTTGCCTCTGGAAGAAGAGCGGAAGAGCCCTGGTTTCCGATTTAACGATCCGTGTGGCGAACTAACGAGGCGGAACATAATTGGCGTCACTGCAAACTCTGAATCCATCACAATGGTTCTGCATATTTACTTATATATAAACAGAAGTCGGAAACGGAAATTCGCCTCCTCCGCCCAAATCAAACTGGAATGCCAAAAAATTGGGGGTCTGCCCCCAGAGGCTGTATCGCCGTCTGCCAGAAGTCAGACGCCGAATACAGCCAATGGGTTCCGAGAATGCTTCTGCAGTGGTGTGTCTGTGTCACTCTGCAGTTACACCTCCAAAACACTAGTCGGTGGTGGAGGACTGTGTTAAGTGCTGTTAAGTTTAGTTCAGATCTTTATTTATATAGTCGATTCAAAACACACATTAAATATGGCTTAATACAGACAATTTCAAACACAGTTACGCAAACTGGCTTCACTATAAATCGCAGAACTGACAGACAAACACTTGTCTTTATCTGGACACATTTCCCCCACCAATACCACATGCTAACGTTATTAGCACAAGTCTATGGCATTTTACATTGTATAAATTAGACTAGCGTCTAGCGATCTTTTCCTCTTCTCATATAAAACCAAGGACAATAGCAACATGTAACAAAGGTAACGGTACATAATTTGGCTCCATTACAACTCACAACATTCACTGACAAAACAACTGTCTTATACTAAACACCTTTTCCAAGCAAATACAACATGCTAACGTTATTAGCACCAGCCTATGGCATTTTACATGGTATACAGTAGCATAGCGACAAGCGGAGATTTCCTCTGCTCATATGAAGCCAGGATAAATCCCGAAGTATAACTCCCTGAAGGATAAATCACACACACAACTTAAAATGCTATTTTAGTGGAGGCTTTACTGTCTTCACAATTGATTGTTTCTTATCTGTGAAATACAAGTAAATACAAGCTTCGTTTTCACTTAGGGAAATGGTTTCAGCTTACAGAAACAGACAGGAGGTCTGCGTCATAGATATCATATACTGTAGATACCTCGTTGACGGCTTTGGCCCATTTCAGCGATGCATCAACGTCGCCGCCATCTTGGGAAGGTCCACAAAACTCGTTCGGGGTTAGGGTTAGCTAGCCGGAATAACAGCTACACTCGAAATGCATGGAACCCGCATTTTGAAAATGTAATAAAACTCTGCTAATGAGTTTCAAAAACGTCAGAATGACTCGTCTGTCGTAATCCAAGTGCCCTGAAGCCGCGGCATGCAAAATTGACTTGAAAAGACATAATTTACTCCACTTTAATAGCATCATTTCTCACCGTGGTCAGTTAGCCTGCCCCGCAGGCTGCTGTGTTTACATGGCAACTCGTGCGTGATTCGAGAACTAGCATCACCATTAGCCATCAGCTAGTCTTGCGCGGGTTGCCATGTAAACACAGCACTCCTAGCTGTTATCCTTCGATACCCCGAACGAGTTTTGTGGATTAAAAACTACACTGGACTTTTTGTCGGCATGAGGGTCAGTAAGTACTGTCTGTATTTTAATTCTTAAGTGGCCATTTCCTAACACTGAGGACGGCTATGAGCTGAAACGCGTTCGTTCGACTGCTGCTGTGCAATCCACTATATTAAAAAGTATTATACTTATTAATGAGTGCTGTCAGGTTTTTCTGCTTTGCTGTAATTTTTTGGACCAGCACCTAATTACACTCTTGAGTGAGCACGCCGAGTTTGCTGAAGACTTATATCCATACACAACAGTACTAGCCAGCCGGCAGTGACCCCCCCCCCCCCCCAAGATGGCAGCGACTTTGACGCACAGTAGCCACAGGAATGAGTCATCTATGATTATATATATCTATGGTCTGCGTCACCGCGACGCTGAGCATGAGGGTGGGCAAGTTCAATTTTCTGTCAAGTAATTCAAGAGCTGTCATGTAATTAAAGAGCGCTTCAAGGCCTTGGTAGCCAGTGTTTTTTAACTGTGGGAAAACCCTGCTCATGGAAGCCTCTGATTTACTGGACGATATACAATACAGTCCACCTGTCAAATATCTGTGTATATAACTTTTATTTTATTCTTATCTTGTTTCTTTTTTATTTATCACTCAATCACTTTGCTTCTGACTCTTGAACGTCCTGATGTTGGTGAAAATCTCCATTTGATTTACAGCATTTTGTTAAGAGAGGATGTCTAAATCTTCCTGCCAAAGCAGCTCCACTGTTCATGTATTACGTCACTACAGCAAATTATACAAACACCATCTACTTGGGAAGCAAGTGGAACCACAAAATCCCCGGGGAAGACTGAAATCCTATCAGTGATGTCAGTGCAAGCAAGAGGAAAAGGAGGAAAGCCACACTGGATACTGTATATTCAAGCAGCTTGGTTCTTGAGTTCATTTGCTTTCTCTGTCAGGAACAGGTGAGAGCCAGAGGCTTTTGAAGTCAGCCCATTTTACACCCTTCTTGTGCAAAATCAGCTCTGTATGCAGCCTAGCAGGAATCACGCAGACATTGTGACTTGAACTCGGTAACTGTATCTGGTGTGACTGAGAGCTCTCACTGCTGAGTGCACATCGCAGAGAACAGTGCAGATGACACAGGACCAGTTAGTGAACATTATCTACATGGCTGAAGCAACACAAAGGCTGGCTTTGTGCGACAATGGCAAAGCATCGAGAGCTTAGCATGGCAGCGCATACTGTACCATGACTTGCCACCAAGGGCTACAAAAAAGTTACAAAAAAGAAAACCTTATGATGCAATTAGAATTCACATATTAACCTTGGACAAAGACAGTCTCAAAGTCAAGTGAGGTTTTCAAAAACTTTTCAAATCATGTGCAAGTAGACGTAAAGATAACCAGGAAGGATGGAGCATTTCCAGGAAACACTGGTGTGTTCTGCTGACTACATAATAATGAATTATACACTTTCAATGCTGACGCAACACACTTAATCAGAAAACAAATAAGGCTCCTGTTGTGTCAGTGAGGCTGGAACTGACAGTTTCCCCTCTGAACTACACACCACATCACGGAAAAACAGACATCACTACAGGCACTCAGCTTTACTAGAGAGAGAATTTTGTTGGGTTGTGCAAGAACAGAGCACCACTGAATTAAAAGCCACACGCTGAAGGTAACTTACCTAACGACATCATTTCAAGTAAGGACTGGGGAGACTCATTATTTTTCCCTTGACAAAAGATTAGATTATTATTGTTCATGTAAGGTGATTATTATTCTTATTTGTAAGTGGTTAATGAACTGCATTTATATGGCACTTTCCTTGTCGTAACTACCATTCAAAGCACCTTACAACACAAGCACCATTCACTCAGTACGTTTACATGCACAATGAAGTTGAGCTACGGTTATAGCTCGGCTAGGCCATTTAATTGGACTTCTGTCCTTGTGTCAGTATACAAGCACAGAAGGGGAATCCATTCACTGACCGAAGTATGTCCGACTACGCTACAATAGGTGGTGACATGTCCCCTTTTAGCTTGTTAGTATTGGACCTTTCAGTTCCTTCCAGTTGACCTATTACATCACAGACAAAACTATCAACAAACCCGTTCCGCTCCGGTTCGCTAGCGGCATCCAATCTTTGTATTTTAAAATATGTAACTCTTCTAGCTGACACAGCATGAGCTGTGTCTCCTCATCTGTCCAAAAATACACAGCTCTGGATGCAGATTTCAACATATTGATACCTGATTCTTCTTCTGTTCCGCATTTAATGCTATTCGACTTCTGGGTCAAAGCCCAATGCAGAAACTGTGCAGCATGCGTAGAGCGCCATGGTCAGTTTGGGTCTGATTGACTGTATACATGCAGGAGTGATTCAAATCCCAATCACATTATCTGGGTGTGTTAGTCCAACTTGGAGAAATTTGATTAAGTATGATCTCAGTCAGACTGACATGTTTACATGTATTTCAAAAGTTCAGTTTTAGTTGGACTAACACAATAACTCCATTTTCTCTAATGTCATGTAAACAAACTGACTGACCCACATACACATTCATACACTGGTGCATGACCATGCAAAGTGCCACCTTGACAGAAAGGCTAAACTTTTATACAACCTCAGATGAGCAATTTGAGGTTCGGTATCTTGCCCAAGGACACTTTGTCATGTAGACTGCACGGGCCAGGGATCAAACCAGCGACTTTCTGACTAGTATACAATCGCCCTAAACCTAATCCATTGAAGTGTAATGAGAGTTGCAGCCTCATTGAGCTGTTAGCATGGCTCATTAGACTTTTGATATTTGTTAATAATATCTGGATAGCACCATCCATTGGTGCACTGTGTCCAATATATTAGTTTACAGAGCATTGGCAGTAAGCATCTTTAGGCTGATACTCATGGATTCACAGATACCTGTTTCAGGTTGACAGTCCCCTGCCCTCCCTGCATGACTCTATCAGTGACTGAAACGAATGATCAGATGTCCATTGTCTGAGACATCTCACCATTGTCCAGAAAAACCTCCTACCACTCAGTTCATTATTCTTTCACTGCACTGAAACTCTCCCAGAGTTGGATTCCTTGCCGCCCACTGAGGCCTGTTGATGGAACCAAAATGGCCCGGCCTGACACTGCAGAGATTTTTGTTTTGGAATTGTGTCGAATTACTATTTGACTCTGGCATGAGTGTGAAAGAGGTGACGAGTGAGGCCCCTGCAAACAGTGAAGGGCTTTGTTGCTCAGCAAGGTAACTGCATCTGTGAATGGGCTCAGACAAAGAGGCAGTTTTGGAAGCACTGATCAGTTTTAGTTTGGGGTGGAATGGAGCTAGTGTTAAGGCCCAGATGTACCAAAACGACTTCAGAGAACTAGCAGCGATGAAGGCCACCTGCTGCGTCACCTCACGCCACCATGTCTCGACCAAAAAGTTGCACGAGAATACACTGCAGAGACCCCAGTCGATGGTCAACCAGCAGTGGAAATAACTCTACATAAGCAGGTGGCGGAAGTCTGTAATCATCATTCAAAAAGGAAAACAGGAAGACCGTCTTGACGCTAGTTAGCCAGTTAGCACATTAACAACACAATCCAATGTTGAAAAAACAGAGCATATTTACCGTACGCCAGTGAACAGTAACATAAACCATCAAGAAACCCAATCCCAACTTGTTTATTTTCCTCACTTCAGTTTCTCTTCTCGTGCGCTGAGATGTACTGTACTGCCAATCAGAGTGATATAATTTACCGACGGGTTCCACAAAAAAAAACAGGGCGTGGGGGCAATGGTGCAGGACACATCTCACCAATAAGGGCAGCAGACGCTCACCAACAGCCCAACTTTGACCAAGGGCTGGCCATCAGCTTGGTATGTCAGGGCCTTTGGTGTTGGAAGCAGAGATGAGTGATTTCAGTATTTTATCTAATGTATACGACTTAAGCAGATGGACCTGAAGTGCCGATTTGCCCTGTAATGACTGTAGGGATGTGACAGTCTCCGTTTTTCAGGCTATGGTTATTATGGCCAGTAGTATCAAGGTAAATAGGGCAGCTGCGTCTCAGGATATAGAGTAGGTCGTCCACTATTCGGAAGATAGACAGTCCGCATGTGGAAGTATCCCTGAGTAAGACATTGAACCCCAAAATTGCTCTAAGTCCATGTGAATGGTTCCTCAGTAGCAAGTGGCACCATGTATGGTAGCCTCAGCCACCAGTGTGTGACTTTGTGTGTGAATGGTTGAATGTGACGTGTAGTGTGAAAGTACTTTAAGAGGTGACATTGTATCAAGACTCCCCAAAATAATGATATTAGAGCTAAAATGCCATGAATGTTATCAGACCTCACAAACACCCCCCGCCCCCCCCCCCTTTCGGTGGCACTGCTCTGCTGGTGACCCAGACTCTAGTGCTGCTGCTGCCTGTTTGTTAATTTATTTAATGTTTTTTATTCATTTTTATTCGTTTTAGTGTGTTTTACTGACTGTGTGAGTGTGTATGAGGGTTCGGGGGAGCACCATGGCGTTATCTGCACAAGGACTATTGCTGGCACTAATTGTTTGGGAGCTGCTGAGGACGTGCCAAACTTCTCCACACGTGGAGGGTGGGCTGCCACTCTTTTACTCCAGAGACACGCTGTTGTCTCTCCGCTACACGGGAACAACATCGCCGCTCGCGGACTTGTCCACCCTGCCCGAGGCATTCAAAATCCCACCATCTCACAGAAGACTACAGAGGAGAGGCCGACGTGGGGGGATCCGATAGTGTCTCTGCCAGAGAGGCAGCAGGCCTCCGCTGCCCGGCTTGATTCTCAGCAACACTCGCTCTCTCAGGAGCAAGATGGAGGAGCTCCGCACCAACATGAAGGTATGTTTCCTGTTGTGCCTTTCTCTAAGACCCTTTTACCTCCCGAGGGAGTTTGGCAATATTGTCATCTGCTCAGTGTATGTGCCCCCCAGTGGTAATGCGGCCCAAGCTGCAGCCCATATTGCAGATTGCGTCCACAATCAACTACAGCGCACTCCTGGAGCCTCGGTCTTTATTCTGGGTGATTTTTATCACTGTAAACTGGAACTTTCCATCCCCGGATTTGAACAAAAATGGGTGTGGCACCCATGATAATAGAGTGCTGGACAAATGTTATGGGAATATAAGAAATGCATACAGTGCCAGACCAAAGCCCCCTCTGTCAATCTCAGACCACAACACAGTTCATCTGATACCCACCTATGAGACTGTCTTAAAGAGCAGTAAACCATTAACCAAGACAGTGACTGTATGACAGTCAATGACAGTTAATGACAGTATAGAGACTCTGAAGGGCTCGTTCCTCTGTACAGACTGGGACATTTTTCATGGTTTGGGTATTGATGAAGCCACTGACAGTATTACAGAGTATATTAAATTCTGTGTGGATTGTGTGGCTACTAAAAAAGTTATCACACTATCCTATCACCAGAGAATTAAAGGACTGTATTAACCGGAAAAAACTGGCTGTTAGGAATCATGACCGGATGGGGTTAAAAATCAGTCAAAAGGAGCTAAATCAGTTGTTAAGGGAGGCAAGAAGGAAGCCCAGGGATGTCAGTCATTGAACAGAACTTTGCCTCTATGGACTCTAAAAAACTCTGGGTCTCCATTAAAGCTGCTACCAACATGACAACACACAGAAAGTGCCTCATAACATGTGATGAGCTGAGTAAAGCAAATCAATGATTTCTTTCTCAGGTTTGATACACAGGACTTCTCTTTGGAATGCAATAATGTACTACAGCCAATTACATCTGCTGACCCTGGTTCAAGGTTAGTAGTTGATCCCCTCAAAATTCTGTCACTTTTCAGCCATGTATGCAAAAAGAAATCCGCAGGCCCTGATGGCATCTCAGCTTTTCTCTTAAAGACCTTTGCAGCAGAGCTAACTCCAGCTTGGTGTCCTGTGTTTCAGAAGTCTGCAGATTCTCATTCGGTCCCGGCCCTCTGGAAAAAATCTACCATTATTCCCATTCCAAAGAAACCCTGTCCCACAGAAAACAATGATTTTAGACCAGTGGCTTTAACTTCTGTTGTCATGAAATGCTTCGAAAAATACATGGAATCCATGCGGAAATCTGAAGTAAATTCTGAACTAGATCCATTCCAGTTTGCTTATAGAAAGGGGAGGAGCACAAATGATGCAATTAATAGCATCATCCACCTGACTCTTAAGCACCTGAAGGATTCCATAGCCTATGCACGCCTTTTGGTCATTGATTTTAGCTCTGCTTTTAATACATTGCAGCCTCATCTGTTTTTACAGAAAATTAGTCAGATGAATGTTAATCCTTTTATTATTAAGTGGTTTTATTCTTTTTTTTTAACAGATAGAACCCAAAATGTCAGGATCAACGACTCACTCTCCCAATCCAAATGCATTAGTATAGGTGCACCTCAGGGCTGTGTAAGCTCACCAGTCCTGTTCACCCTTTACACAAATGACTGCACCAATAACCTGTTTTTTTAAATTTTCTGACGACACTGCCATCCTCAGCCTCCTTCACCAGAACTCAGACCCCTCACTGTACTTCATGGAGGTCAATAAATTTGTTCAATGGTGTGACAATAACTACCTCATCATTAACACTAAAGAAACAAAGGAGATGGTGCTGGACCCTTGGTCAGTGGGGGATCACACTCCACTCTCTATACACTCAGAGGAGATCAAACAGGTCACATCATTTAGGTATCTGGGCATCCACCTGGATAACCTTTTCACCTGGAATGACCATGGATCATGTATGTTCTCGTTTACAGCAAAGGCTGTATTTTCTGCGCAGGCTGAGGTTGTTTGGTGTCAGTCACAACATTATGTTTTAATTCTATCAGGCAGTGATGGCGAGTGTTATCAGGTACAGGATGACGGCGTGGTTTGGCAACCTCTCCGCAAAGTCCAAATCCAAGCTGCAGCGCCTGGTACAGACTGCTATGAAGGTGTTGGGGAGGACTGAAAAGCTCTCCCTCCAGTCCATCTATGAGCAGTCTGTACTCAGGCAGGCACGGAGGTTGTTGGCAGACCCATTTCATACCCTTCATCCTGAGTATGAGCTCTTGCCTTCTGGCAGAAGGTACAGAGTGCAATGCAAACTGAACCATTTCAAACACTCATTCATTCCTAATTCCATCAAACTGTTAAATAGCTCTTGAAGGCTGGGAAATGCTGGGGATTGTGCAATAACTTAACTTAGTGCAATAACTTGGGTTGGGAAATATTGGGGACTGTGCAATAACTTGGTGTTCTGTCTGTTTTTCACATTTTGTCTGGTTTGTGTCTTATGAGTGTGTATGTTTGTCATTTCCTGTGTCTTTGCTGTTTTGTGTATATTTATTGTCTGCAAGGCAGCTGGTGTATTCACTCGAGTCCACAACAAATTTCCCCTAGGGTACAATAAAGTATATTCTATTCTATTCTATTCTATTCTATTCTATTCTAAACACTTAACAGTAAGCCAAATGATGAAACTTTTTTGACATTAACATAACCAGAAATACCAGCAGGTTTGTTAGTAAAAGTTTAGAATAGCTGACTAGAAAAGACTTTTAATGCAGCACAAGGTCATAAGAACTCCACTAAGTTCACCAGCTAGTCTCTAACTATGTCTGTCACAGCTGCCTGGTGTGGGTGAATATAAGTTGTGGGCCTGAGAGCTAAGCAATGAGTTGGAACTCATTACAAAGCTCTCTTAAGCAGAGGGAAGCGGCAGATTCAGGTGACAATTCTTTAGGTTTTTACATTGTCATCTTCATTGTTATAAAAAACAATGATAAATTGCTTTAAATAATTAGTATTTATTTAAATCTGTCTGCATCTTTATCTTAAAAATTACTACTAGGGCTGTCCAAAATCAGACATTTTCAAATAGCAGTGCAAATTTAATGTTGTGTTTTTTAAGATGAACAAATAGCTATGACACAGCTAAAATACATCAGCCTTCAATATGATATCTTTATTCAGTTACATTTAACAATCTGAAAGTTTATTTTGGGGGTTTTATCCAACTGTTTTTCCCCTTTTTCCCCTTGACACATCTCAAAAGTCTGAACCTTCCATTAGCTGTTTAAATCCATATTTGTGTGTGCACTGTGCCTCAACCTTATAGAAATGTTAGTTTGGTTTTTGGAGAGGAGCTCTCCCTACTGGATTAAAGGCTATAAGAAGAATATTCTGTCAGAATATTGTCTCACAATAAACCCAATTCTCACTTAAATGAATGAATATATTTATCCGCAAGTTCTAAGAGCAGTTTTTTGCTTCTACGCCCTGTTATCTTCTAACTTTCCAGCACATGTGCTTTGTATAAGCATGCGTTTGAAGAATGTCTTGATTTTGCAATTGGATGCAAATTGAGTAGACTGTGGGCACATCCTGCCATATGGCTGGCATGTGTCTATAAACATGTATATAAAGGCTGTCTGCCAATTTTCCATGATGCTAAATACACACTCACAGGAAGTTGATTTCAGCAGGAGAGGGAGAGGCTGTCATATCAAACTGACCTCCACACATCTTTCACTTGTTTATCAAACAGTTTCCTTCTCAACAACATGTACATGTCAGCTCTGCAGATGAGTGGTATTTTCAATGAGATATACAGACAAAAGCTTTTCAGTTTGAGGGAATAATTAGGAGCTGGGAACCTGAACGTTCCATTTATCAGCTAACTGAAGGAAATCGGAGATTGCACTCATTTTTGTTAGTGGCAATGCTAACTTCAACAAAAGAAAGAATGCCCCTGAAATTGTACACTGACTTATACTGTGTTTCAGTTATTTCATGTTAGATATATTGGGGGCTTGGTATCATTTGAAATGTTTATATAAAAACACCAGTACAATACACATACACAAATAAGATTTTTTTTTTCCAATACCAACTATGAGGAACAAAAAGAATTTTTTTATAAACCTTTTCCATCGAACAAAAGAAATCAAGGTTCTCAAATGTTACATGTTTTCTAAACACAAGCAGAGGGCTGTGCCTCAATGAACTGCAGTTTAAAACTGGCAAAATTATGATTAGGCTAAATCAGAAACTTTCAGTGAGAAAGTGATGTCAACATTCATCCTTCATACTGTGACTCAGCCCCTAGGTGAAAATAGTGCATGTGCTTTGTGAAGTGCTGAGCTTAGCAGTGCTGGGAGCGGACAGTTGATCTGTCATGCAGTGCTGCTAAGTGCTGTGAGAGTGAGGACTGCAGGCAACAGGAAATGTGATTATGAAGGTCAACACGGTTGTGTCTAAGGGGACAAAATTCCAGAGAAAGCAGAGGAGGAAACTCCAGATGTTTTATTTGGATCTCATGCACATCAGATGTTTCCTTCTGAAAGAACTTAATATGTTTTATAGGTGACGCTCATAAAGGACTGCACCGTAGCATACTAGTGCTGCATGATTTGATAAAAATGTGCGATTGCGATTTTGGTGGACAATATCGCGATTTGCAATTGTGATTACAATATAATACATAAATGGTATCATGAGTCTTCTTGCTTGATTCAGTGTTTCCCCTACATTATATTAGGGGGGCATGGGCCTGACCTGACATAGTTACTGTTCTGGACAGTGTGTAAATGACCATCAACAGACTGCTGTTACGCACAGGCAAACAAGCTGCTCGCACAGCAGCACAGCACAGCGAAGCGGAGCCTGTGTTGCGCTCAGGTGTTGTCACGTAAATGAAAAATTCCAGCATGTGAAACGGCCATTGCACAACACAACAGCATGTCATGGGGGCTGAACCCCAGCAAAATTTTTCTCAATTTTTAATTTGTTATTACATAGTTTGTTATGGAGTCTGTGATTTCCCTGTATCTCTTTGGGGTCTTGGCGTATGGTGTGACATTTATGAATGTATGCGTAATTGTGCTTTGTTGTTGTTTTATGAGGCTCTAGCGGCTTTCAGTTGTCTCTCTGTCTTTAACATTACATGGCTTGGCTTTCTCTCGCATGCAGTCTTCGTACTTTTCTCTGTGCTGTCTCAAGTGCTGATATAGACTGGTCGTGTTGCCGCAGGACGTGGTGACTTTAACTTTTAAAGTTTTACACAGGACATCTCTCTGGTCAACGTTGCTGTACCTCAATCCAAAGTATCGCCATATAATAGGCATTGGGTTATTTTTCACCACCGACTCAGTCTGTTCATGCCTGTTCAGCCTGTCATCTTGCACTGGTGACATCATTTGGAGCCAGTGTCTGTGGCTAAATCCAAATGTCCATCCTCTGGACTTGGGGACTGAGCCCTTGCAGACTTCAGTTGTACATAGTGTGACGTATTTACTGTCATCACGTAAAGTCTGCCAGGGCAGAGGCTGCAAGCAGCTAATAGACAGCCCTCAAGACTGTTTTACTTGTTGCCACGGAAACATTCAACTGTCGCTGCTGTCATATGCATATATATGTCATATAAGTTGATGAACAGTGCCTCCTCACCTGTCCCTGCATATAACAAGATAAAAATCCCATGTAGAGCCTTTTTTGTGACTGCACAAAAATGTATAAGGCTAAAAGTTCATTTATACTTCTGCGTTGAATCAACGCCGTAACCTATGCCGTAGCCTGACGTGCACCTCTCCAGAATTGTAACTACGCATCGTGGTAACGCAGACCTCCTGTCTGTTTCTGTATACTGACACCTTTTCCCTCAGTGGAAACGAAGCTTGTATTTACTTGTATTCCACAGATGAGAAACAATAAATTGTGAAGACAGTAAAGCCTCCACTAAAATGGCATTTTAAGTCTTGTGTGTGATCTATCCTTTAGAGATTTATACGTTGGGATTTATCCTGGCTTCATATGATCAGAGGAAATGTCCGCTCGTCACTAGGCTACTTTATACAATGTAAAATGCCATAGGCTTGTGCTAATAACGTTAACATGTTGTATTTGCTTGGAAAACGTGTTTGGTATAAAGGTGCGGACCCTGTGTCAGTTGCATTTGAACACACTACACGGACTACATCCCACGGCCAAGTAGCACGAACGCTCTGCACCTGCGTGAGAGAGCGAAGTGAGAGAGTGGTACATCCTGTCAGCCAAGGGGTTTCCTATCTGTGCAGCCGAGCACCGCAGCACCTCCACAGACTATAACATCCAGACAGTCCCGGTGTTTCCTCCGCAGGCTCCACTTCACTCAGCTGCCCGATAAACCTGCTGCTTCTTCCCACTTTAACCTGGATAACAAACCAGGGCTCAGTGCTCCGGTTGGATCCAAACGGAGAGCCGGGGCTAGCTCAGACACTAGCGGAGGCTAACTGGCTGTGCTTCCCTCCGGTCATGCTGTGGTGCTCCGCTAGCCGCTCCCAGCTAGCCCCAGCTTTCCGTTTGGATCTAAACGGACTATTTTAATTATTGAAGTATTAAACGTCACAGAGACTGGTGGTCTGTGGGATGTGAGGATTCTCAAAATAACATCTATACAGATGTGAAGCCCTGACTATACCTGACTGATCTTTAATAAAGGCTGTTGTTTTTGGGGGGGGGGGGGTGTTCCCTCTGAAAATATTAACCTTATAGTCAGACAATTTATTTAGCCTGTTTAGTTGAGGAGACAGGTCTGTTCTGCAGCAGCAAACTGATATGATGCTGATTTACATGAGAATTCATGTAAAATGAAGGTTGAACCTTGAACATAAATTACAGAAAGCCTGTAAAGCATTTTAATAAATGAATCGGTCATTAATTAAAACAATTGGAGACTGAGAACAAACTGATATATGAGTCTGATAATATTTTAACAATTATAAAGTATGTAAGTAATGCCCAATTTACTGAGTTACAGACCTGTCGTTATTTACAAACATTTCTGTTTTTGATTGCGTGTAGCCTGTTATATAGAGATATATGAATATATGAATTCTGTTCTGTCACAAAAAAAGGCTATACATGGGATTTATAGCTTGTTAACTGCAGGTACAGATGAGTAGGCACTATTTATCCATATATATGACATATATAAATATGATAACAGCGATAGTAGAGCATTTCCATGGCAACAAGTAAAAGTCTTGAGGGCTGTCTATTATCACTTGCAGTCTCTGCCCCCGCAGACTTTACGTGATGGCAGTAAATACGTCACATTACATACAACTGAAGTCAGTGAGGGCTCAGTCTGCACATCCAGAGGGTGGACATTTGGATTCAGCCTCCCACCTGACTGCAGGTGTTGTCACCGCCTTGTGCTGCAGCCGCCTGCTCTCATCCACTTTCCAGGCCAGGCGCAGTTCATCTCGAACGAGCCTACTGATGAGTGTAGATGACATGATCCTCACAGTTAACTGATCATTCACTCTCGGACTCTCCTCCTTCTCACACATATTAGCCTGAACTGGCGGACTCGCTCCTTCGTTGAACAACATGAAAAAAGAAAAATGCCCGCAAATTTGTGGGTCGCAAACAAGCGAGTAGATGTAAAAAATACTCGCACTGACTCAAAAAATGGTTGCAAAATGCTACCATTTGGTTGCAGTCTGAAGCCCTGCGTAGTCATTTCCTGTTTCTAGATACTATCAAACAACTCTCCTCCTTTTTAGTCAACAGGCTTAACTAAACTGACATACTGACAGACGTATTTTTTGGGTTCTAAATCCCCAACAAGTTTCAAGAACCAAAAAGGTAAGAAATATGAATAAAATTAAAAAAGGCACCCACAAAAGGCATCGATATCTAGTTGATTTAAATCCACCAAGTTACTACCTGAGCTCTGAGAACACTGCAACATCACAAAGCGAGACAGGCCAAGAAACATGAGAGATCGGATGATCAGACTGTTAGGAAACTTTTTATGGATATATGAACATTCAAGCTTTAAGACTCAAATCTGTATAACTGTACATATACTTAAGGTAATGGGGAAAAACAAACTCCCATTTACTCCCAGTTCACCAACAAGTTACTCCCAGCTGAACTACTATACATGTTAGCCTGTACAAACGGTCTCAGGGGGTGGGTGGGGTTGTTGTGCTATTTCTGACATCAGGCTCTGTGACGCACTAGGATGTTGGGATAAGAAGGCCAGGTCCTTGGCAGACAGAGAGCACAAACTCACACAGAGGTTTATGAGCTGTTGCGTGTGTGTGTGTGTGTGTGTGTGTGTGTGTGTGTGTGTGTGTGTGTGTGTTACAACAGCTGTAAGGCCATCAGTCATGGCTTATGCTGAGACAAAAGGACTCCCTCTCCTGTCAAAGGCCACACCAGAAGCCCAGGGTGTCCTCTGCTTCCTGTTTCTGTGGACAATCTGTGCCGCAAACAGAGAAGGGAGGGGGCAAGGTGGAAAGGGGGGAGGGGGAGATTTGCTCGGGAAAAGAAAAAAAAAGGAAAACCTGTAACACTCAAACAGCAGTTCAACTGTGCAAGCTCACAACATCTCCTGTAAAGCGCAGCACACTGAACAGCTGTACCTCCAGGGCCTGAATTTCAATTCTGTATTGCTGGTATTCCACATAATTTCACTGATTCCTCTTCATCTACTATTTATAACTATTTATAATTAGATATGCACCCATTCTAAAATTCTGGGCCGATACGAATACCTATGTTTAAAATAACAATTGTTGTTTTTGTTGTAGCTTATTCCCTCTTATTTGTGCCAGGGAAACAAAGAAATCTTCATTAAAATTACTGAACTTTTCAGAAGTAATCTAGCCCTTCATTGCTCCACCTTTGAGCACAAATTTAAATCATACACATTTATGAAAAAACCTTTGATATAAGCTTTAACCCTTTTACAACAAAAACTACATTTTACAAGATTACATTGAACACATCATGAAAATGCTATAATCATAATAACTCATTTTCACTGAATAGAGCTTGAACGCATTATAATGTTACTAAATGTAAACCCTGTTAACTGTTAGTTCCAGCCACCAGCTGCTAACAGCTAACAGCTAACTGCCAACGTAACTAAAACTCCTCCTACCAATTTTAACACAGATTTGTTGTTTACAATGTACATGCAGGGAAAAATAGGGTGCATTCTCTTACATGTTGACAGTTCTGTTTACTGTGACCTTTTATCTCAAAGGCGTCCCGCAGAAGATGTCTGTCACAAACATATTTTCTGTTGTCCCCACAAAGACAACAACATTTGAAAAGACTAGGGTTGCAACAGTATATCAGATTCAAGGTATACCATGAATTAAAATTGACAGTTATTGTACAGTGTACATTTTCTTATCTATGATATTGGGAAAAAATTGCTACTGGATGGAGAATCTTAGACTCACAAGTCAGTCTTTAGACGCTTTGCTTAACTAAAGACAGATGACTTTCTCCCTGATTTTGTGTTTAGATAGCGGATACAATTTCAGAGTTTAAAAAAACTCCCTACGTTGCAGAACCAATAGTAAATCTGCAGGGCGGTCCTTCGGTGGCTCACTGAACTCTGGTGCTTGTAAACATAGTCTCACTAGAAACAGGTGTAGCGGTACAAAATGGCTCAGCTGTGCTCGCAGAAAACGCCGTCAAAGTTCAGTGGATGTTTGTCGCGTTTGCAGCGACACATTCTCGCCAACTAAAAGAAACAAACATAATCTTTTACAAGGCCATGACTCATCCGTCCGGCCGGACTATAGAGGCAATCGCCTTGTTGTTTACAAATACTTCCGGGTAGAAAACCAGCAGAGCTTTTAGCTACATATATATAGCCTATATATCACATTTTTCACATCACTGTATCACCGTATGGACTAATCCGATGTTTGTAAAGTCTACAAACACAATGATTGAACAAACATTACTATTTCTGTGTGTACGTTTAGCTGGGCTAACCGTTAGCTGTTAGCCCTGTTAGCCGTTAGCGGTGTCTGTAATAGGTAATAACTCATTAAACGGTCCGTGAAAAAAGTATCTTTTCCAGCGGATATCTTAGTTACAACATGATTGAGCTAGCAAAGCAGTTTTGTGTTGCTATGTGTGGTATTTATTCAGTTTTAGGAAATCATGATGTCTAGATCGCATCAGTGGCTGCAGCTGACAGGGACAGCTAACACTAGCAGCAAAGTTAACAGGACGTCACCTGTTAAAAGCCTCCCGTTGTCGGATATGACATGAAATATGTATATTATATTATATTATATATTATATATATATATATATATATATATATGTATATATATGTGTGTGTGTGTGTGTGTGTGTGTGTGTGTGTGTGTGTGTGTATGAGATGACGTGATTCTCCCATCACAGGTTAGATTTTCTAAAGTCTGACATCAGAGCCACAAGGAGGTGCAGGAGTCTGGTTTTCTCTCAGAAAACTTGAATTACAAAATGCTAAAAAGTCATTATGGGATTTTTGCCCAGTTTTGCCAAAAAGAAACTGCCTACCCCAACTTCAATTACTTCAAATGTAGAGGGCATGCTACAATGATGCCTTTATAGACACAGTGGAGCTGCTACACTGGAGCCACACTGAGGGTGGCATCAATATTTCAGCACAGCCCGTTTATGCTTGGCTGCTCCGGACTGAATAAATCTGCCCTGTCACTGTTCCCCATCTCACTCGCCAATATTGACCTACAGCACACTGCCGCTGTTGTGGCTGCTGCCCCCTGATCAAGGGCCCAATACACCAGGACAGTGACAGATTCCTGCCTGCTCGTAATGTCCCATCCCACCAAATACACCCAACTGTCTACTTGTGGAGCTCACCATTGTTGCCCCTATCAGGTTACATGATAAACATGAAGTGTTCAGCAGTCATCAGGCAAACACAGTGGCACTTGGTCTCTTTAAGTGCCCTGACAGCACACTGAACCACTCATTGATTGTTGTGAAAAAGTCCATGGGCAACAGTCAACTGGTACAGTGGAATTTCCATTCCACATTTCGATCTGGGCATATGGTACAAAGAGGGAAACTCTTCAATGTTAGAGAGGATACTGTGGAAACATCAGGGTCACCATGACCTTCAAATCACCACAAACCCCCCAAATTTCAAAGTCCAACAGCTATTTCCCAGATACTGAGCCAAACAGTGCTGCCTCTATGAATGTGAGCCAACCACAGCAGCTAATTAAATCCTGCCGTCTATCAGTTAATCATGCATATCTGCTAGCAGCAGTAATTTGGTGGTGATGAAACAGGCCGGACTCCTGATACTATACTACATATTTGCCATGAAGACCCAAGATATTCTGAGTCGGGAACACAATAGGAGCCCTCTTTAATCGCCCTTGAAAAAATATGAGACCAGCTTTTCAGCACAAACTACTTGATGACTGGATATGGGAACAGCTCATCAGCTGCTTCAGAGATTAGGGAAGAGGAAAGGGAGACTGCTTTTCACCATTTTCATTTATTATACAACTGACTGGAGGCAGTGATCTTGGACAAAAGCATCCTGTTTATGTTGACGGACATACTGGAAAATCTTGCATCACTCCAAAACCCAGCCCGTACCCACGTCTTTAAGACCTGACCCACCTAAACCCTTCACTACTTAACTGGACTCAGGGCTCTAGATTGGACATATGCAACCATTTTTAGTGAGCATGTTAAAATTTCAAGCAGTTGCATTAATACGAGTGCATGATACAGACTGAAGTCTCCGATATCCACAAAGTGACAGCTGACTCTTAAGCAGGTTGAATGTGCATTGGGCGGTCCGCATTTTGCTTTAAGTCTGGTGTGTGAAATGCTGATCTTTTTCCCTAAAACTTAAGAACTGTCTCGCTTAAAGCTCTGAAGGCAAACTTCTCCTAACAGCCTCAAAACAAGATCATTTCACAGAACTATATATATATATATATATATATATATATATATATATATATATATATATACACACACACACATACATACATATATACATATATATACATACATATATACAGTACAGGCCAAAAGTTTGGACACACCTTCTCATTCAATGCGTTTTCTTTATTTTCATGACTATTTACATTGTAGATTCTCACTGAAGGCATCAAAACTATGAATGAACACGTGGAGTTATGTACTTAACAAAAAAAGGTGAAATAACTGAAAACATGTTTTATATTCTAGTTTCTTCAAAATAGCCACCCTTTGCTCTGATTACTGCTTTGCACACTCTTGGCATTCTCTCCATGAGCTTCACGAGGTAGTCACCTGAAATGGTTTCCACTTCACAGGTGTGCCTTATCAGGGTTAATTAGTGGAATTTCTTGCTTTATCAATGGGGTTGGGACCATCAGTTGTGTTGTGCAGAAGTCAGGTTAATACACAGCCGACAGCCCTATTGGACAACTGTTAAAATTCATATTATGGCAAGAACCAATCAGCTAACTAAAGAAAAACCAGTGGCCATCATTACTTTAAGAAATCAAGGTCAGTCAGTCCGGAAAATTGCAAAAACTTTAAATGTGTCCCCAAGTGGAGTCGCAAAAACCATCAAGTGCTACAACGAAACTGGCACACATGAGGACCGACCCAGGAAAGGAAGACCAAGAGTCACCTCTGCTTCTGAGGATAAGTTCATCCGAGTCACCAGCCTCAGAAATCGCAAGTTAACAGCAGCTCAGATCAGAGACCAGATGAATGCCACACAGACTTCTAGCAGCAGACCCATCTCTAGAACAACTGTTAAGAGGAGACTGCGTGAATCAGGCCTTCATGGTCAAATAGCTGCTAGGAAACCACTGCTAAGGAGAGGCAACAAGCAGAAGAGATTTGTTTGGGCCAAGAAACACAAGAAATGGACATTAGACCAGTGGAAATCTGTGCTTTGGTCTGATGAGTCCAAATTTGAGTTCTTTGGTTCCAACCGCCGTGTCTTTGTGAGACGCAGAAAAGGTGAACGGATGGATTCCACATGCCTGGTTCCCACTGTGAAGCATGGAGGAGGAGGTGTGATGGTGTGGAGGTGTTTTGCTGGTGACACTGTTGGGGATTTATTCAAAATTGAAGGCACACTGAACCAGCATGGCTACCACAGCATCCTGCAGCGACATGCCATCCCATCCGGTTTGCGTTTAGTTGGACGATCATTTATTTTTCAACAGGACAATGACCCCAAACACACCTCCAGGCTGTGTAAGGGCTATTTGACCAAGAAGGAGAGTGATGAAGTGCTGCGGCAGATGACCTGGCCTCCACAGTCACCGAACCTGAACCCAATCGAGATGGTTTGGGGTGAGCTGGACCGCAGAGTGAAGGCAAAGGGGCCAACAAGTGCTAAACACCTCTAGGAACTCCTTCAAGACTGTTGGAAAACCATTTCAGGTGACTACCTCTTGAAGCTCATGGAGAGAATGCCAAGAGTGTGCAAAGCAGTAATCAGAGCAAAGGGTGGCTATTTTGAAGAAACTAGAATATAAAACATGTTTTCAGTTATTTCACCTTTTTTTGTTAAGTACATAACTCCACATGTGTTCATTCATAGTTTTGATGCCTTCAGTGAGAATCTACAATGTAAATAGTCATGAAAACAAAGAAAACGCATTGAATGAGAAGGTGTGTCCAAACTTTTGGCCTGTACTGTACATATACATATATATACATATATATATATATATATATATATATATATATATATATATATATACACACACATACATACATATATATATACACATATACACATACATATATATATATATATATATATATACACATATACACATACATATATATATATATATATACACACATATACACATACATATATATATATATATATACACATATACACATACATATATATATATATATATATATATATATATATATATATATATATATATATAGTTCTGTGAAATGATCTTGTTTTGAGGCTGTTAGGAGAAGTTTGCCTTCAGAGCTTTAAGCGAGACAGTTCTTAAGTTTTAGGGAAAAAGATCAGCATTTGGGTTAAAATGGAAAGATTTTTTCCATAACGGTTCCAGAACAGTCTTTCTGACAGAAAGCTGTGTTGTTTTATGTGTGTTATTTGAGTCAGTATAAAGAAAATGTAACTGCACTTAAGCAGCTGAAATGATTTACATTAGTTCTGTGTTGTTTTTATCTTTTTTACATGTCTAAAATAAATATGTGACATTTATAAATCAAATAAAAACATGGAAAACAGCAGCTAACTTTTGTACAGTTTTGTATATCAAGATTTAAAATCAACAACTAAAAGAAAATTAACACATCTAAAGTCCGCTTCACTGTTGTAAATATTTTTTAAATAAACCAACCAAAATTATTTATTAGTTATTTTCGTCTATTGGCAGCAGGGCAAGGGAAAAATATACAAGGGCCCGGTAAAACTGTGATCTACTGTTTACCGGGCCCCAGGGAGCAAAAAATCTTATACTGGACAATGTAAACAGAATCCTGCATCCTACAGTGTTTTATTGGAGATCCTATTTGACTTAATCCTGAACATGAAAACTACATACAGTATATCAAAAGCTATGTAGGAGACTGGTGTTGTCCTTGACCTTGACATCCCAAGATCTATCTGTGTTCCAGGAATCAGGCTCACTGAGTTATTTGGATAATCTAACTGAGAAAAACCCACAAAACATATTCAGTTCTTGATAACTGAATAAACCTTATAACTGGCCCAGGTCAGGTACAACTTACACACTAGTGCTGGCTGTGTTTTATGACTCTCAGTACAGGAACACCATGCATAATCTATTATGTGTTACATTACATCCTGTGTGTATCGATAGACTAAGTGGTCATACCATTTCCAATGGTAACTGTATGGCCCAGGGCAATAAATGTCTTTCTAGATTTGTATGCAAGTGAGCATGTATGGCACCACATACACTAATGAGAGCCCAACCTTGGCTGAAAATCATTTAAATCATTTAAAACCTTCAAAAATCCAAATATTGGAAGGTTTTTGCTTTTTACGTACACATTTTTGACAAGGACCCATTAAATTTGGTTATTTCTGAGTTGTGACAAAGGCAGCATATTTTCCAGCTGAGCAATAAAATCTGTATCAATTGGGCAATATGGATAAACCTTCTACAACACAATATGCTTTTTTTAATCATAGCAACATATAAAATGTGAGCTCCTGCATCAGTTGGGCTCTAAATGTTAATAACTAAGTACATACCATCTGCACACTTTACCGTGCAGCAGTGACCTAGTCTCGCTCACCAGATCTTTCTCAAGAAAAGAAAGGTCTGGCTGCGTCAACTCTCACTTTAAGATTGGAGGAAAAAAACGCTCCGACTTTTTTTTAATTTCTTTCAACCAATCACAATCGTTCTTGGTGGTGCCACAGCAACAGTGCGCTTGCAAAAATATTGCCGGGGGGAAACAGGTTTTGGTGTAACACGCCCACAAAAATATCGCCTACAGGACACAAACCATGGCAGAAAAATGGCTACATCCCCACAAGATCAAACACCGCAAAAGTTAGTAAAGGACGTGTTGAAAACTGCAACCGGAGGTGGTAGGGCGGGACTTCAGCAGGTGGCTCGTTCCGCCCAATGAGAGGCTGATCTATGCAGCGAACTTCCGCCCACTCAGACTAGTAGTGACCTGACTTTCCATTGTGCTGGTATTTTAACACTGCAGGGACTTAAACCTGAGTTCTGAAGACAGTCTGGAAAGTCTTTTTGTCCTAACATGGTACTGTATTTCACAGTACATTGTGATGGCTGATATGTACAATTATTTAATTGTAAGCCAGACCATTTTTTTTAGTCATATCTCACTCTGGAATGTTAACATGGCATTCCACATGATGGCCTTCCCTTAAGCAGCCTGATATTTTAGCTCACTAATTTGATAAACCTTTAAACAAGGTCAGTAGAATCACCACTACTTTTTTGACAACCATAATATTTACTAACATAAAACAGTTCTTACAGTGGCTCGAACCCTGGACAGTGGGCTCAGTCATCGCTTTTGTATATTACTTCAACATCCTGACAGTGGTACATGGAAATGGACTTTATTTATTTAACTCTTATTTATCCTGGGAAACCCATTGAGACCGAGGTCTCATTTCCAATGGTGCTCTGGTTACATACAATACATTTTACAATCGTGGAACAATACAAACAATAAAGCAATAAAAATAATTTAAAGAAAAAAAAAAAAATCAGCAAAAAGAAGACAGTAAAACAGTACTTAAAACATTCACATACCTCACCATCAAGCTCATGACACAGATTTTTGAGTATGCTCAAGGAGACAAGGGCATTTAGTTTAGCAGTCTCCTGGAACTTATTCCAGGTGCTAGGCACACAATAGCTAAAGGCAGTTTTTCCCAGTTCAGATTTGACTTGTGGCACCTCAAGGACTAACCAATCCTGAGATATTGTCTGAGAGAGATTAGAGCGCCATTCAGTGAGTAATGTCAAGTAATTGGGCAGCTTAATACGCTATACATTGACTTGCATTCATATAGTGCTTTTCCAGTCTCCTGATCACTCAAAGGGCATTAACACTACATGCCAAATCCACCCATTTACACAAATGTATGTATGAATGTCATACACATTCATACAATGGTGGCCAAGGCTACTGTACATGGTGTCACCTAGGGCTGCTCGATTAATCGAATTTTAAATCTAGATTACGATTTGGGCTTTCAACGATTATTAAAACAAAATAATCGACATAAAACGATTATGCGCTTCTTGTCAGTTTACTCTCGTTGTCTTGTGTTGCAAATCAAACTCACATGTGCAATCACTCCCCCTCCCCTCCTCTGCTATTTTCACTCCACGAGCCAGTCAAATAGGTGAAATACGAGTAATGCGAGGGGCAGGTGATCGCAGAAGATTTCAAAAACAGTGTGAAAATAGCAGAGGGAGAGCGAGAGACGTTGGTCTGTGTGTGTGTGTGTGTGTGTGTGTGTGTGTGCGTGCATGCGGAGAATTTTAAACACGCATGTAGAGGCAGAAATTACATGCCGTCGTGTAAACAATATAAGTCATCACGTGTGTCACATAATCGTTTGCATAATCGTGATTTCAGTTTTGATCATAATAATCATGATTGTTATTTTTTCCATAATCAAGCAGCCCTAGTGTCACCTTCTACTTAGTTAAACATTCACACACAATTTGGGGTTCAGCATCTTGCCCAATGATACTTGGATCAAATTGCCAATAGTCCAATTAGTGGATAACCTGCTCTACCTCCCAAGCAACAAAGTTCAACAAACGCTTACCTATGGACAGAAAACTGCACCAGTGACATGGTGAGAATAGAAAAACAACCGGCATACATTTCATTACTTCCTTTGATAAATAAAATTTTAAAAAAAAACGGATACACAACAGGGTCAAATACCAGTAAGGGCATCTGTCACCCTTAGAAGAAGCAATTGGTACTTTGATATGCAACTTTTGAACAGACATCTGATACATCACCATTTCTATTTGTTTGACCACTTTGCCGTCTTCATATCAGTTATCTTATTCATGTCTTACAATCATCTCACTAGTGGTGACATGAAGATGTGCCAACAGGAAGTTAGTCAACACCAGCACTTGCACAGGACCTTTGCAATGTATGTCATTCTGCAACCACAAGGGATGTTTCTAATGATTGAGTTCCCTGATGTTTAAACGGAAGTTGAAACTTTGACTAGTCTAAAAGAGAGAAAAAAAAAAATCAGAAAACACACTGAGCTCAAATTTAATCTATAAGGTTAAACATGATCTGAAAAATGATTGTGAGTGTTATGAGAGCCATTTCAAATCATTGAAAAGGTTTCAATTACAAAATCATAATATAAATGCATACACACTGCACATTATCCTACAAAACATAACGGCCTCATGCCTACAGCCGAATCACAGCCGTGACAATATACGAGTATAACATCACTCCCTCTCGTGTGATATTGCTTAAATGACCCATCTCTCCATACATTAAATACACACATACAATGAGGGCTGCAAATGGTTGAAAAACCAGAAAGAGATACCACTGGTAATATGACACTTGGGTTTCTGCACCAAAACAGCACTTTTTATTGGAATCACAATAATATTGGCACGTCATCGGTTTCAGCCAACATTGCCTTCAAAATAAACTATCAAAATTGCCCAACATGCTTTTTTTTATTTTGCACAATGAAGGAATATTACATACATTTAAAAGTACTGTATGTCATGTCTCCATCTGCTGGTGGGCCATCATGATAACAGTATGTATGCATAATATAATATTAATTCCTCTAACGAACAGACCTGATGATCAGTAAAATTAGGTGGGGAAAAGGGGGATATATTGATATTGGTATCGGTTATCAGCCAAATGATTTGTTATATATTGGCATATTGGATACTGTCAAAAATCTACCAGAAACATCAACAGATTATCATAGTTTTTTTGGCTGGTGACTGAAGCAAATCTAGCAGTCAATTATATATTTTACCAGCATTTTGCTGATGGCTGGTACTAATATTCAACCCTGAACTAGGCTAGTTGGATGGTGGTAAGCTAGGCCCAACAAGTCTTGAAGCTGCCTCTGTACTGAGCACACACATAAAAGTGAAATCCATCTCCTCACCACACCAAACAAATGTCTTTTCCGGTGTCTAGGAATTCTATTGAATACACTGTGAGGCAATCCTTCAGGTGGCAACGCTGTCTGCCGAGTCTCTTATACAAATCCATTTTCAATAAGTATACAACAGACTACCTGACATACACTGATAGTGATATGTCTGTGTTTTATATCAGCTGATGACAAATGTCACAACAGAAATGCCAAAAACTTTACATGTTTTACTTGTAAACTGTCCCACCCACTTCATGTCTTGGTTATAACTTTTTAACATCCATTATCAGTCAAGCTCAGTTAAAACTTCTGAAGCAAAGATTAATATTTTTTCATAGTAACTGACTTAAACACTAGACACTTAAAAGAATACAGTCAAGTAGCTCCCTCCAAATTGCCCCCCTCTCATCTATGCTGCTATCCAGATTGTTTTTATCAGCTATAATCATCAGCTTGAGTTGCGTCAAAGAACCGTATTTCTAATTTAGATAAAGCACTTGGGGGTATTAAGTTAAAAAAGGGTTCCACAGCTTACGTGCTGCATTTGATGAATGTCTGCTATTCATAGCCTAGATGTTTACAGTACAGGCTTTGGAATTGTTCTCTATTCCACAGTGAGTAACCAGTGCAAATTCTGCAGGGCTATGATGTATTAGCCAAGCTACTGCTGCCAGCAGTCACTTTGAAGTTTATCAAAATATAACCTTGACAATTACAGGCGACTCAGGGCCAGATAAACACACTCCACTTCATTTCACTTACTCCAGTAGAAGTTAAATCACTTGCATGATGGGACATTACTGAAGCTCAATGATGCCAAACTGTATAAAGTCATGCTTTTGTGATATAAGCATTCATTTCAAATTTGGTCACTTCATGTTGGGCAATTTCAAAATTATGAGTTTGTTTGTTTGAGGCTTTCTGATGGAAGAAGAGTCATAAGTAGCCACTTGTGCTAAATGGCCAAAAGTCTGTGGATGCCCAGGCCAATATACTGTACCATATACTATACTTTTGGTCTGAGGTTGTTGTGACTTAGCTGCCCTAGTTCCACTAAAGGGAAAACATAATGCTCCAGTATATAATGATATTTTAGACAGTGTTCTTCAAACTTTGTTACAACAGTTTAAAAATAACAATGCCCACATGAACAATGCCAGCTCCATAAAAAATGCTTTGACCTGCACAGAACCATGGCCCCAGAGCACCTTTGGGATAAGCCAGAATGCAGACTGTGAGCCTGCCTTATCAGAGATTTACCTCACTAATGCACTTGTGGCTAAATGAGAGCAGCAAGGTTCCTTTCTGGTGGAAAAACCTTTTGACAAGAGGGTAGGCTGTTACAGCAGCACATTAATCAGTGCCCATGCTGTTGAAATCACTTGTTCAACTATCACATATGCGAATATGTTCAGGCATCCATTTACTTCTGAACATATAATGTACCAACAAATGAAGGTGAGTGAATATATGCAGCATTTCAAGAGAGAAAAAATATCAACCACATCATGACGTCTTCACTCCACAGTGTGCCATTCGCTAGCGAATCAACAAGCTCCAGCGGCTATGTTCCTTTTATGAGGTTATTGTTCATAAAGTCAACAAAATGACAAAGCATCATAAAAGCAGCAACTGTGCACCTGGAACCAGCCACAAGCCATTTTGATAAGACACTGACGTTACCTTCGACTCTGTCAGCCACAGCTTATGTCTTAAGAAGTAAATCTTGTGCTAGCTACAGTAAAAGCAGTCGTGCAGTCTTGCTGTGGCCTAAAAGATGCAGTGAAGGCAAAGCGCATGATTTTTCTGTCTGTGCATGTGCACAGGCTGCCAATAATTATGCACATGACATGGAGTAAAATGATTGGATCTGTAGTATTTTTAGAGGAATTGAGGATGTGAGAACTTGATTTGAGCGTCTACTGACAGTCATGTCGCGCTGTCCTCGTTATTACCAGCACTTATTAACATTATAAACCCGTATTAACCGTTTTAATGATTAAAACGGGATTATTTATCCCATTTACCAAACAGTAAACCCACCGCGGTGTCATGCCTGTCTCAGTCAATGTGCTCACAACCATGTGTTGAGGGCTTACCTTGTCTAGCTCGTCGTGGAGCTCCGACAGGGTGGGTCTGATGAGTTTCTCCCCCAGCGGCGCTGCTGTCTGCCGATAAAAATCGATGTTGGGCACGGCATCGATGGTATTGTGGCCAAAAGTCCTCAGGTAATAGGTGTTGGTGTGTGTGTCATAGTGATAATGATGCTGACCGCCTGTGGATGAATGCAAGCTGGTCTCGCTCATCACCGTGTCCCCGTTCTGCAGTCCCTCGGCTGGCGCTGCCTCCGGAGAGGCCGCGCTCCCCGCTCCGCTCGGGTCCGCGAAGTTCACCACCCGAAACCGGCCTTTGGCTTCCTCTCCACCGACACCTAGATCAGCACTGTTACCCTCAAGAGGAGCGATGGGGCTGGCCTTGTAGCTGGATGGGACAGTGGTGGAGGCGTCGGAACCCGGGGACTTATCTTCGGTGGCGCCCGCTGCTTCAGCAACAAGGTCCACCTGGAACCGACTCTGGCTGGGCGTCGGACCGGGCGGCCTCAGCCCAGCATCCGGGGCTAGAAAATCATATTCCGTCGCGGCGCTCTCTGCCGGGGCGGAGGGTGCGGAGGATGGCGCTGACATGGCACAAAAAACACCGATGAACGTAAAAAGAGTGTGGGGGGAAACACGTTGTAGCCCACAAACTGAGTGGAGGAAGTGTGCAAGCCCGAGAGTCACCCCGTAATAAACACACAATTGTCTTCCTGTATGTGGGAAAGAACACACTGGTCTGCCTGCTCAAAGAAGGCGCAGAGCAGACGCGCGGTGAGCGTTGGTGGTGACGGATAGCTCGTTAGCTGCCTCGGAACATTAGGCTACGGGCTGGAAACGTTCAGCCACTCTCCTCCTCCTTCTTCCGTGGCAGTAAATCCAAAATAGCCCCGGTTATTTTGACTCGCTTGGCCGCCGGACTAAATCCTGTCTACCTCTGTGTTCCCTGTTGTTCGGAGTAGGATGCTGTTGTCGACCTTGTCGCAGTTGCTCCTACACTCCCGGTGCAGCCCTCGCTACTATTATACATACTGCAGTCGGCATCATTGAAGGGTGGGCTCCCACTGGAAGAAACCACGCGAGATGTCATCGATTGAGTCTATTTTTTTCATGGTCACGAAAATGTCGCGAGAAGACATCACATTACTCAAACAGTAGGCGTGACGTTGTTGGGCTCCTGTGAAGGAGGGAAGAGATGGGGACAAGGAGGGGAGGGGGTGAAACTGCACTAACAGGCTTGCCGATACGTGTGTGTGTGTGTCTGTCTGTCTGTCCGTCTGTAAACTTCCTGTATGGCTTCACATGTGTTGGCTGTGACTAGTCTCAGGGAGTTAGCTATCACGCTGTGGGGTCTAACAGTGAGCAACATGGTGTTCTTTACTGTAAGAAATTACTTTTGGATGGGATGGATTAACACTTTGCTTGGGGTATCCCATTGTGGCCAAGTGGCCCAGGACTTTGGGGCCCAGCTGTGCCCCAGGCCCCAGCACATAAGTTCACCTCTACAATCGAGGGCACTTAAACATGTCTCAGAAAAGGTGTTGCAGATATGGTCAGATCAGCATTGTCAGTATCCTAACCTTGATAAAAACCCTTTTTGAATTAGGGGTGGGTGATATGGCCCTATTTCCGGGTATTTTTGCAATTACGATATTCTTGACGATATGACAAATTAGTAAAATAAATAAATGATTATTATTTTAAGAACATAGAATTGCAACAAAACAAGTGATACAGTTTTACATGTCAACCGAACAGTTTGCCTTCAAATATTCAGTAAAAACTAAGCAAGACAGAGAGAGAGGGGGAGATGCTATGCTGCTGCCAGAGGAGCTGCTTAATGAGTTCCCTCTTAATGGTAAGGCCTATCCCAACTGAGATTTGGTGAGAGGCGGGGTACAACCTGGACAGGTCGCGAGACTATCACAGGGCTGACACATAGAGACAGACAACCATTTACACTCACATTCACACCAATGGCCAATTTAGAGTCACCAATTATGCTGCATGTCTTTGGACTGTGGGAGGAAACTGGAGAACCTAAAACCCCAACCCATGTCTCCACACTGACATGAGGACAACATGCAAACTCCACACAGAAGGGCTTCCGCAGCCCAGGGTTCAAGGCAACAATGCTAACCACTACACACCATGCTGCTGGGTATTTTTCAGTTACTCTATAAGTGCAAGATGTGTAAATAGGCTACTGTTTGCTAACATTTTCAACATATTAACTTAATATGTGATGATAAAACAATGTTGCGTTTACAGCTGGTTTTAAGAAGGGTAACCACTTTAATGTTTTTCTCCAGTGGTGGAAGGATGACGCAAATTAACAAGTAATGCCACAATATAAAAACATTCTCTTACAAGTAAAAGTTTCAGATTTCGGATTTTATTTGCACACCACACAGAATCAACATGTGTCAACAGTTACACAAGTACAAGACACAATTGTGCGGAGTGCCAGGTCTCCCATGAAGCTATTTAAAGCTTATGGTGGGAGCCTGATCAGGAAGATGAGTCAAGATGTATAGCAGTGACATGGTACAAGACATGTTACAAACACAAACCATATTGCAGACACAAACCATAAAACACAGGACAAATCAACATACATTCCCAGATCAGCGAAGGATGCTATACATATGAATTAAGCATTTTTTGTTTCAGTTTCTTCTTAAAAACAAAGATGGATTTAGATGTTTTCAGACTCTCATCGAGCCCATTCCAGATCTGCGGCCCCCTGGTTGTTATGCTTAGACTAGTGCATTTCAGTCGTGTTTTTTACCGTGTATAAGATGTGTATTTCTGGTATTATAAATATGCGTGGGGCGGCTGACTGGGATGAGCTTGGAGAGTCTTGGATTCAAGTTATGGACAACTTGGTACATTGTAGAAGCATTTTGATGAACATTGAACTCAGCAAGCCTCAAGAGATTATAGTTGTGGAAGAGGGAACGTGTGGGAGTGTTATAACCAGACCAGGTTATGGCTCGTATAATTTTCTTTTGTAAACTTTCTAATTTCTTCAGGTGACTAGGGAAGTTCTGCATTCTAAGTTTTTTTGAATAATATTAGGAGTATTATCAGCTAAATACAAGTGAATTCACTCCAGGCAGTTTGTAAGACTTCACACAGCTCCTTCTGCAGCAACAAAGGCTTCGCACAACTTTTTTCCATGTGTGCGGCAGTGATCCCAACACCTGTGAACACACTTTGAGGTGTGAAATTGTCTCTCCTTAACCCTGCCATGCCTGTTAGTTCAAAGGCAGGGAAATATCAATGCTCCACCATACAATGATACTCCTGACAATAGTGTTCTTCCAGCTCTGTGGCAACAGTTTGTGTATGTCCCTTTCTTGTTTAAATTCACTCTTCAAAACTGATTGTAAATGATATAAAATGTGAAAACTAGGCTGAGAGCTTTTCTGGGGGGCCAACGTTAAAGCTGAACAAGTTTAAGAATTACAGGTTTATTCAAAACTCTGAAAGCTTACTTAAGGTTTGATGAGGTGATGCCTTTGTAAAAAAAACACAATACTAGGAGAATAACTGTTACAGACATATTTTGTCATCATGTGCTTTTAAATTAAAGACAGTGCCTGTTGCTCCTCAAACAATGTTGACTACAGTGTCACACAGCTGCTCATGCTAAGTGAATATTATGTATTATATTATATATATATGTTAACATATTAGTTAAGATGTCATATGACAGAGGGAGTATGGGTTATCAATTATTTCCAAATCAGAATGACTGAAATGTGGCTATACACATAAACATCTGACAGGATGAGTAGTGTCACAGTAATTACAGCTTATAGAATACAGATTAAACTATTGCCTTTTTCTGAACAGGGAAAAGGCAACAGCATGGGAATGGAACAATGCCTTGTGGTATATCCTGGCTGCTTACATTTAATCACTGAACAATAAATGAAAAAGAATCCCAGCAGTGGCATTGTTAGACCTGGGCATCCGAGGCTTCAGCCCCAAGTGTTTAATGAACAGCTGCAGATCTAAACAGGCTGTAAATGTATTTTTAAAAAAATAAGAATAGGCCTAAATAATACAACAAGAACCCCAGATCTAATAATGTGTCACTTTGTTAATATATATTAAAGCCCTCAAAAAATAATATGATATCAAATGAAGTGAGTGTGTGCAAAGTGAGTGTAAGAAAAATGCATTAATGAACATTTAAAGAGATTTAGAACAAAAGTTAAAAGCAGTTTATTAGGACTATCATTAAATAAGAGGTCTACTCTTCCATTTATATGTATATGACTTGAAAGTAATGTTAATCATTAAATATTTGCTGTCATTATGTTTCCTGTAATCAAAGACACCAAAGAAAAAAATTAAACAAAAACAGTTGTCAGTGAACCTGTTGTGCTTCTGGGGCCCCTGGGGTCTGGGCCACAGGGCAGTTGCTGACTTTGATGTTATCATTTGTGTTTATTTTTGTGCTGAAACTAGTGTTTCACCATTTCAATATGCTACTACAAATGTCCCATTCCACAGTGGTATTTAGTATGTAAATAATTCTTGACCAGGTGTGTTTGTATGCAGACAAGCATCTTTTCTCTGGCTAAGTAGCTATTGTGTCTATCTAAGGAAGGAGTGGAGGGCAGATCTGCTGCCAGCCAATCAGAGCAGGGACTTGTGAATAATGTTATTATTACATTAACAACCTACAAACAGTGTGGTCCATCAGAGGCGGGTGTAGACATGACACTCTGTTGGTGAAACTGAACAACCTTAGACTGTCACAGAGTAATTTTCAGTATATTTCATATACACACAAATATATAGTGTTACCCAGTAGTCTGTGCTTTTGTCACAGACAAGTAGACATCGAAATGTTGGAGGCACTAATAAAAGTCAGCAGGTCACCACAAACAAGATTCATCACCTGGTGCGTGTAAGAAGTCAGAGGGTCCATGTCATCAGGATTATCATCTGGGTACCATGGATGTCCAAAATTCATCCTAATGCCTGTGGATGCTTAGGAGGAGATTTTTACATACATGTGTATATACATACATATATATACATATATATATATATATATATATATATATATATATATGTGTGTGTATGTGTGTGTGTGTGTGTGTGTGTGTGTGTGTGTGATAATCATACTGTGACAGGCTATATCATTTTCCAGCAGCGTGGAAGGTCAGACCCCCCAGATTGCAGGGCTCATTAGCCCAGATGACTGCTCATCTAGTTAATGCTGCTCTCTACAGCAGGTGATCATTACTGTGACACACACTCACTCAGTCCTCTCTTGCCCTCACTGCCTCCACACATAACAGACCTCTCAAGTTTAGAAAGCTCTATCAAGTCTAGATTGTAAAAAGTCTGCCGGTGACTAAATGAGTAAATTAAGCCTTATTCTTGAAAAACGACTGCAGTACGGCATACATTTTAGGACATCCTCAGGTGTCAGGCTTCAGCGTCAGACCTTAGATGAAAAGGCATAAGGTCTGAGGAAAATCTCTGTCAGACGTTACACTAAACGGCCTCAGCAACAAAGTCATCGGACCAAAAGGTGTCAGAAAAAAAGACGTCAGACCAAAAGGCATCAGAAAAAAAGTCGTCAGACTAAATGGCCTCAGAAAAAAAGTCATCGGACCAAAAGGCATCAAAAAAAAATGTCAGACCAAAAGGCATCAGAAAAAAAAAGTCGTCAGACCAAAAGGCATCAGAAAAAAAGTCGTCACACTAAACGGCCTCAGAAAAAAAGTCATCGGACCAAAAGGCATCAGAAAAAAAAACGTCAGCCCAAAAGGCATCAGAAAAAAAGTCGTCAGACTAAACGGCCTCAGAAAAAAAGTTGTCAGACCAAAAGGCATCAGAAAAAAAGTCGTCAGACTAAACGGCCTCAGAAAAATCATTCTCATATAAAAACGGATTAGTTTTATTTCTTCAAACTTTGATTTAACAGTCTGCAACCATGGGTGCAGACTAGTAATTTATTTATCTATCTATTGCGGTAATAAATGACCTCATCAAAACACATTATTCTGGGTCCTTTTGGCTCAGCAGTGTGAATTTCATACTTGTGGTAGTCTTCTAGGCTGAAAAAACTGGGGATGCAAATCTCGGCAGGTAATAAATACACCTCTGCCGAATAATGTATCCAGGCTGTAATCATATTTCAAGAGGTCTGTGAATCAAAGGATTTTACCGGCTCATATTCTGGGTCCTTTTGGCTCAACAGTGTGAATTTCATTCATTTAATAATGACCTAAGCATAAATAACAGGGGATGCATTATTCGGCAGCAGCAATCAGTTCTGTCGAAAAATGCATGCACCCCTTAATACCCTCATGAAACTTGAAATCAACACCATCATGGCTTTATCAGCACGTAGCATACTTTATTTGATGGGCCTTGACAGTGCGAATGACTCCCTACATTAATTTTCCGCATTTAAAAACCTTGTTTTCATAGAGCTATCTGAAATCCCATGCTTAAAAACGCAGCCACAAACAAAATAGTGAAGAGTTGGCATTAAGAAATAATGAGAGATTAATCAAGCAGACTATTCAGACCAATCGAGGAAACGCTACTTTAAACTTTTTCTTTCTCGACGCTGTTTTTTTTTCTTTTTTTTTTTTTTTTTTTTTCTCACCACTGTATTTCAGTCACTGAAAACAGTCCCCGTCAGGAGGATCCCTCGCCTTAAAGCCCAGATCAAAGCTTTAAAACTACAGCTGTCATTTGGGAGGTGAAGGCAGGGTTTCCCCCATCATTATACCACTTGCTCAAGTCGAATGAACGGGGAATATGAAAAAAAACCTCTGTGTATCCTCTGAATAACATCTCTAGCTATATCGCCACCACCACAACAACAACAACAACAACAACAACCTCCCTCTACAAACAAATGCTGCTCGTTGTTCTCTCAGCATGTGTCAGTTAGTTCACAAAAGCAAACGTAATGACTCACTGTTAACTGGTAAGTTAGTTAGTTGGCTCCTCTGACCTGCTGCTGTTGCTGCTCATAAAACGTACAGTTCGTAGTGAATTTCTCATCCTCTCCTGTTTTAGCTTCTCTGCACTGGCTCCCTGTAAATCCAGAATTGAATTTAAGATCCTACTGTTAACTTATAAAGCTCTAAATGGTCAAGCTCCGTCATATCTTAGAGAGCTCATAGTGCCATATTATCCCACCAGAACTCTGCGCTCTGAGAATGCAGGGTTACTCGTGGTCCCTAAAGTCTCCAAAAGTAGATCAGGAGCCAGAGCCTTCAGCTATCAGGCTCCTCTCCTGTGGAATCATCTTCCTGTTGCGGTCCGGGAGGCAGACACCATCTCCACATTTAAGACTAGACTTAAGACTTTCCTCTTTGATAAAACTTATACTTAGGGCTGGCTCAGGCTTGCCTCATACCAGCCCTTAGTTAGCCTGACTTAGGCCTAGTCTGCCGGAGAACCCCCTATAATACACCGGGCACCTTCTCTCCTTCTCTCTCTCTCTCTCTCTCTCTCTCTCTCTTGTGTCCTATTACTGCATCTTGCTAACTCGGCCAATCTGGATGTCACTAACTCGGCTTCTTCTCCGAAGCCTTTGTGCTCCACTGTCTCTCAGGTTAACTCGTCTTGCAGCGGTGCCTGGATAGTGTGACGTGTGTGGTTGTGCTGCTGCCTTGGTCCTGCCAGATGCCCCCTGCTGCTGCTGTTATCATTAGTCATACTTCTACTGTTATTATACGCATACAATTATTGATTATTACGCACACCGTTTCGGCACATAGGCCACTGAAGCGGTGGGCGTACAGGACAAGCAAGTCCGACATCCGACACAGTCTCTCTTAAAATGTTGATATTTTGACCTTTTCGGTCACTAGTGCGTTATGTCCTCAAATCATGTGTCTTTCTGGATAACGCTAATAAAACATTTATGATGTTTATATATTTAAAAACTACCTATTTCATGTGAAATATGACACTGACGTGTTGAAGTTTAAGTTATAGTTTTCCACAGTAGGCCTAGCTAAAGCCTGATTATAAAGGGAAAATTGTTTTTTTTTTTTTGTCCTTCCTGGATAACGATATGTCCTCCCTGGATAACAAAGATCTTCTGTTACCCAGGACACGTCCTCTGTTATCCAGGGTGGACATGTTTATCAGTACAGATTTGTATTAGTATCTGTAGCTTTTTAGGCATTGACTTGATATTGTTATATTATATTAATAACAATATTATGTATTTTTTTTTTTTTTTTTTACTTTTATGGCATTTTCTGTTATTTATCTTGATTTCATGTGATTTAATGAACACAGGCCATTATCATAGATATTTGTGAAGTTATTGTCCAAAAATGAACCAATAATAATGCTATAATGTAATATTTATGTTTTTAATAAGGTTTTAGTATAGTTTTTGATGTTTCAGGGTCAGTTTTGTTCTTCAAATGCCCCTGTCTAATAAGGAGAGGCAGAGACTATACAGGGCCAGGAAGAATGCTGATCCACAAGCTAGGGCTGAGTATCTTGAGGAAAAGAGAGCAAAGTATTGTGATTTAGTAGTGAAGGCAGATCAGTAAAAAGGAAAAAAATATCAAAATAGGTTTATCAATCAATCAATCAATTTTATTTATAAAGCCCAATATCACAAATCACAATTTGCCTCACAGGGCTTTACAGCATACGACATCCCTCTGTCCTTAAGACCCTCACAGCGGATAAGGAAAAACTCCCCAAAAAACCCTTTAACGGGGGAAAAAAAACGGTAGAAACCTCAGGAAGAGCAACTGAGGAGGGATCCCTCTTCCAGGACGGACAGACGTGCAATAGATGTCGTACAGAACAGATCAACATGATAAATTAACAGTAATCCATATGACACAGGGAGAGAGAGAGAGAGAGAGAGAGAGAGAGAGAGAGAGAGAGAGAGAGAGATATGCAGGTAATGACAGTATCTTACAACAACATTAATGGAAGTAATAATATTATAGTTATAGTTCTGGTTACTGTGGTACAATATGTTGAAAGTATGTATTAATACCTGGCAGTATACATGTGTGACAATAATCATATGTGTATAATAACAGAAGAAGTATGACTAATGACTAATGATGGCAGCAGCAGCAGGAGGCATCTGGCGGGACCACGGCAGCAGCACAACCACACACGTCACGCTGTCCAGGCACCGCTGTGATATGAGTTAATCTGAGAGACAGTGGAGCACAAAGGCTCCGGAGAAGAAGCCGAGTTAGTGACATCCAGAATGGCCGGGTTAGCTAGATGCAGTAATAGGATACGAGAGAGAGAGAGAGAGAGAGAGAGAAGGAGAGAAGGGGCCCGGTGTATTATAGAGGGGTCCTCCGGCAGACTAGGCCTAAGTCAGCCTAACTAAGGGCTGGTACAGGACAAGCCTGAGCCAGCCCTAAGTATAAGTTTTATCAAAGAGGAAAGTCTTAAGTCTAGTCTTAAATGTGGAGACGGTGTCTGCCTCCCGGACTGTAACAGGAAGATGATTCCACAGGAGAGGAGCCTGATAGCTAAAGGCTCTGGCTCCTGATCTACTTTTGGAGACTTTAGGGACCACGAGTAACCCTGCGTTCTCAGAGCGCAGTGTTCTGGTGGGATAATATGGCACTATGAGCTCTCTAAGATATGACGGAGCTTGACCATTTAGAGCTTTATAAGTTAACAGTAGGATTTTAAATTCAGTTCTGGATTTTACAGGGAGCCAGTGCAGAGAAGCTAAAACAGGAGAGATATGATCGCGTTTCTTAGTTCCTGTTAGTACACGTGCTGCTGCATTCTGAATTAGCTGGAGAGTTTTTAAGGACTTACTAGAGCTACCTGATAATAGAGAGTTACAATAATCCAGCCTTGAGGTAACAAAAGCGTGGACCAATTTTTCTGCATCTTTCGGGTCAGGATAGGCCTAATTTTCGCAATATTACGCAGATGAAAAATGCAGTCCGTGAGGTTTGCTTTAAATGAGAATTAAAAGACAAATCTTGATCAAATGTTACTCCGAGGTTTCTACGGTAGTGGCAGGGGCCAGAGCAATGCCATCTAGAGAAACTATGTCATCAGATAAAGAGTCTCTGAGTTGTTTGGGGCCAAGAACAATAACTTCAGTTTTGTCTGAATTTAACATCAGGAAATTGGTGCTCATCCAAGTTTTTATGTCTTTAAGGCAATTATGGAGTTTAGTTAATTGATTGCTTTCTTCTGGCTTCATTGATAAATACAACTGTGTATCATCCGCATAACAATGGAAATTTATAGAGTGATTTCTAATGATGTTACCTAACGGAAGCATATATAGAGTAAACAGGATTGGTCCGAGCACAGAACCTTGCGGAACTCCAAAACAAACTTTAGTACGTAAGGATGATTCATTATGAACGTGAACAAACTGAAAACGATCAGATAAATAAGATTTAAACCAGCTTAGTGCTGAACCTTTTAAGCCAATTAAGTGATCCAGTCTCTGCAGTAAAATTTGATGGTCAATTGTGTCAAACGCCACACTAAGATCTAATAAAACAAGTACAGAGACGAGTCCTTTGTCTGAAGCAATCAGAAGGTCATTTGTAATTTTAACTAGAGCTGTCTCAGTGCTATGATGCACTCTAAATCCTGACTGAAATTCCTCAAATAAATTATTATCCTGGAGAAAATCACACAGCTGGTCTGCGACTACTTTCTCAAGGATCTTTGACATAAAGGGAAGATTAGATATTGGTCTATAGTTGGCTAACACCTCTGGATCCAGGGTGGGCTTTTTTAGTAGAGGTTTAATTACAGCTACCTTAAAAGACTGTGGTACATAGCCTGTTAATAAGGATATATTGATCATATCTAATATATGAGTGTTAACTATAGGTAAGACCTCCTTAAGTAACCTAGTTGGGATGGGGTCTAAGAGACACGTTGATGATTTGGATGAAGAAATCACTGCAGTCAATTCTTGAAGAGAAATTGGGGAGAAGCAATCTAAATATATATTAGATTTTACAGCTGTGTTTGAGGTTAGATAGGTACTATCTGAGGGCAGGAGGTCATGAATTTTGCCTCTAATAGTTAGAATTTTGTCATTAAAAAAGCTCATAAAATCATTACTGCTAAGGGCTAAGGGAATACAAGGCTCAATAGAGCTCTGACTCTCAGTCAGCCTGGCTACAGTGCTGAAAAGAAACCTGGGGTTGTTCTTATTGTCTTCTATTAGAGCTGAGTAATAGTTTGCTCTGGCATTGCGGAGGCCCCTCTTATAAGTTTTGAGACTGTCTGTCCAGATTAAATGAGATTCTTCCAGTTTGGTTAATCGCCAATTCCTTTCAAATATTTGTTTTAACTTATGGGTTTGACAGTTATACCAAGGAGCGAACTTTCTTTGCTTTTTTAACTTCTTTTTAAGAGGAGCTACAGAGTCGAGCGTTGTTCGTAGCGAGCCTACGGTGCTATCAACAAAATGATCAATTCGGAGAGGTTAAAGTCGGCACGGGAAACCTCTGTTACTGAAGGTATTGGTATTGAATTTAACGATAAGTAATCTTTTCCTTAAGTTTTGCGACAGCACTATCTGATAAACATCTAGTATAGTAACTGTTGCTGAGTGGCGTGTAATCGAGTAAAAAGAAATCAAAAGTAATCAGATAATGATCCGATAGCGAGGGATTCTGTGGAAAGACCTTTAGGTTATCAATTTCAATTCCATACGTCAGAACTAGATCAAGGGTATGGTTAAAACAATGAGTAGGTTCATGTACACCCTGACTGAAGCCAATGGCGTCTAATAATGAGATAAACGCGGTAGCCAGGGAGTCATTATCAACGCGTCGACATGAATGTTAAAATCGCCTACAATAATAACTTTACCTGATTTAAGAACTAAACTGGATAAAAACTCTGAGAATTCAGATAAAAATTCAGAATATGGGCCAGGAGCACGGTACACTATAACAAATAAAAGTGGCTGGGTTTTCCAGGTCGGATGTAAAAGACTAAGAACGAGGCTTTCAAATGAATTATAATCTAGTTTAGGTTTAGGACTGATTAACAGACTAGAGTTAAAAATGGCTGCAACTCCTCCTCGGCCGCTGCCTCGAGGAATGTGGGTATTATTATGACTGGGAGGAGTGGACTCATTTAGACTAACATATTCATCTGGACACAGCCAGGTTTCAGTGAGACTGAGTAAATCAATATGATTATCTGATGTTAATTCGTTTACTAACACTGCTTTAGACGATAGAGACCTGATATTCAGCAGTCCGCATTTAATTCTCCTGTTTTGTCTTTCTGTCACAGAAGAGGTTTTAATTTTTATGAGGTTGTTATGCACAACTCCTCTTTGTTTAATTTTAGATTTAGATAATTTAGGCGGTCGGGGGACAGACACCGTTTGTATAAAACTATTAAAACTATGGCTGGGTAACTGAACTAGAAGCTCAGAGAGGCGTTTAGGACTGCGACTCTGAGTCCTGGTCTCAACTCTGGGTTGTCAGGGATTTAAATTACTAATAAAGTTTGCCAGGTTCCTAGAAATGAGAGCAGCTCCATCCAAAGTGGGATGAATGCCGTCTCTCCTAATAAGACCAGGTTTTCCCAGAAAGTTTGCCAATTATTAACAAAACCCACATCGTTTGCTGGACACCACCTGGACAGCCAGCGGTTAAATGATGACATGCGGCTAAACATGTCATCACTGGTCAGATTTGGGAGGGTCCAGAGAAAACTACGGAGTCCGACATCGTTTGTGCATATTCACACACCGAAGCAATATTAATTTTAGTGACCTCCGATTGGCGTAACCGGGTGTCATTGACGCCGACGTGAATTACAATCTTACTGAATCTACGTTTAGCTTTAGCCAGCAGCTTTAAATTTGATTCAATGTCGCCCGCTCTGGCCCCAGGAATACATTTGACTATGGCCGCTGGTGTTGCTAACTTCACGTTTCTCAGAATAGAGCTGCCAATAACCAGAGTTTTATCCTCAGCGGGTGTGTCGCTGAGTGGGAAAAGCGGTTGGAAACGTGAACAGGCTGGTGGTGAGCCGTGGGCTTCGGCTTGGAGCTGTGCTTCTGGCGAATCAGAACCCAACCTCCCGGCTGAACGGGAGTTACCGGAGGACAGTTAGCAGAGGCTAAGGCTAGGCTATGTGGCTCCGCACCGGCTACAGGGGACTGGCTAACTACCGCAGCTGCTGAATGGTTTTCCATGGTGCGGAGCCGCGCTTCTAATTCACTAAGCCTCGCCTCCAACGCAGCAAATAAGCTACACTTGTTACAATTACCACTGTCGCTAAAGGAGGCAGAGGCATAACTGAACATTTGACACACCGGGCAACAGAGGGCAGGAGAAGGAGAAGCCATGGCTAAGCTAATGTAGCTAAGAAGGCTAAGAGCGTGCAAACAACAGCTAAGAGATTAGCGAGAAAGTCGTAGAAAGGAGGAGAGCTATAGGTGCTTAAACAGAACCAGTGTGGGTTATGACTTGAAGTAGACGTTAAAGCAACTGAGGTGAGAAAGCAGGCAAGTGGAATTCACCAGAGCAGTACAGAGACGCTGTCACAGAAACACCGGAAATGACACAACTCGCTTACCGCAATACGTCAGCACGTCCGTTTATTCATGTAGAAATAGAATGCTCTTTACACTCATTGCAAAAGGCTTAGATGTTTTAGTTAACCCTCCTGTTATGTTGTAGGTCAAATTGACCCATTTCAAAGTTTAAGAACACAGAAAACATGTTTTTATTAAGTTTTGGAGCATGAAACCGTTTCTGCTGGACTTGATTAATGTAATGAACATGTAAATGTAAAATGACTACTGACACGGCAGTGATAATGGAGGAAGGGTAAAAATATCACATTTCTTGCAAATCGAGACACAAGAGAAGAGAATGACAGCCCAGGAGGCTCTGGAACATATCCTTGATCAGGATAGTGAAGTTGAGGAGGAACTGTCTGAAAATGAAGATGATCTTGAGATGAACTCTGATCATGAGGATTGAAATTTCAGACCATCAACTCCAAGAGAGAAACATTCATATCAAAAAATAGCCAAATAGAATATTGAATGCCTCATTTTTGCCAGTGTACTAAAATAAATCAGTTTAAAAGTTATTTTTTAATGAAAAATGAGTGAATTCTCATAAGTAAACCATGATCTGGAAGGGGTGAAACACCTGATTACATTAAATAATGATTACATTAATGTCAATTGAGCTAACGATAATGTTTATAATGGAAAATATATTTACCTCCACCAAGGAGGTTATGTTTTCACCGGCCTTGGTCTGTTTGTCTGTCTGTTTGTTTGTTTGTTTGTTTGTTTGTTTGTTTGTTTGTCTGTCTGTCTGTCTGCAAAAAAACTCAAAAAGTTATGAACGGATTTTGATGAAATTTTCAGGAAAGGTGGATAATGGGAGAAGGAACAGATGATAAAATTTTGGTGGTGATTGGTTGAAGCAAAGTGGATAAAATAATAAATAAAATCTATGGTCTGACAGCCTCAGCAGCAATTAAGATGCTGAAAATAGCACCATCTGGTGGCAGGAAAGCACGTCTTGTTCTACTTGCTAAATATTGTTGTAATTCTAAAATTGAAATTAATGTTCTGTTTTGAAAAAAAGAAAGTGAAAAATACAAAAACCATTATATTCTGTGTTTGTACAAAATAAAAACGAAATAAATACACCACAGTGTCTCCATGGTGAAGGCATATATAACCTAATAATGATAGTGATGCAAATAACCTAATTGTGATGCAGGCTGCAAAATCTGATGCAGAGGGGGAGGGAATATCACTTACTTGGCGGAGGTCTGCACTCTCTGAGTGCTTTTCTAGTTTTCAACTACTTTCAGATATTTAAATATCCACCAGGTCAATTTGACCCGGGAACATCATTGCATTACTTGATAAATGAGTTACATTGTTGCATGAAATGAAAGATTAAAAAAACATCTTTTCAGATCTTAAACAGCTGTCAGTCTCTTAGTATTATGTATGTTTGTTGAAAAAATGATGTTCCTGAGACAGCCTTTAATGATAATTACTTTGAAATCTTGCAGTATGTCATTCCTGGCTAACAGCATGTCATTCCAGGTAACAATGACACAGTCAAGTAATTTAACCCAGATTTTCATGTTATATTACTCAATCATGTTTCTTGAGTTGAGGATACAATAACAACCCTTTTACCTTTACTATAAAACATTTTAAGACATTTTCCATCTTTTTTCTCTTTTTGGCATGGAACATTGTGTGATCAACAGCAACTAATGAACCCATTTCAGTATAAATATCCAAATATATTACATTAATTGTGATGAAAATGTTGTTTTCTGAGCAGTAATTGTTTGTTGAGCTCTATAGTTATCTATAAACTTTTATATGCCAAGAATAGCAGACATTTTAATTAATTTTCAATTCCATTCCCGTTACCCAGGAAGGACATTTTCCATGGGATTATCCATATAATTGACTGAAAAATGTTAATTGCATTTTTAAAATTAATTCTTTTTGTTGAGTTGTATACAGAACACTCTAATAAAGATAGAAAGTGCCTAAATTGGCATTTTTAGCCAATTTGATTTATTTTCAATTTTCAAATCCTTATTCGTCTTTGACACATATATGGTATATGCAGAGTTGGGTATAACGTGTTACAAAGTAACGCGTGAGAGTACTTTGATTACTTTTTGCAGTAACCAGTAACCTAACGCATTAGTTTGCTGTTTGAGTAATCAAATACTTGAGTACATTTTCAAACAAGACATCAGTTACTTCCGTTACTTTTAGAACGCTGGTCCTTAAGCTCCGAAACAGCAACGGCTGTCTTTTGGTTCTAACAACGGAGTTAAACCTATCAGTCTGAAAGAAGTCATGAAGCTTGTGGCTCGCTACGTGGTCGGAGAAATGCTGCCGTTGTCTACGGTGGAATCTAAATAGGTGGAGTAGGACTCGCTGACAGACATATTTCTAGTCTCGCCATCAGACAATCAGAGATCTCCGCCTTCTGACAGTCTGGGGACACTCCTTTCTAAAGTGTGTTTAACACACCGGCGAAAACGTCCGGCAACAAAGCAACGCCTCTTGCGATTTTGAAAAGGACACGCCTTCTCGGAAATGTGCGCTCCGCCTTTTCTCGTCCGCAAGGAAGCAAACACACAGAGAGCTTGAAAATGGATGCTGAGAGATTTAACTCCGTTTTATCATACGTGTGCTCATCCGTGAAGAAAATATTTTTTCCGGCGGATGTCTTAGTTACAACATTATTGAGCTAACTGGAGTAGTTTCATGTCGTATCCGACAACGGGAGGCTTTTAACAGATGACGTCCTGTTAGCTTTGCTGCTAGTGTTAGCTGTCCCTGTCAGCTGCAGCCACTGATGCGTTCTAGACATCGTGATTTCCTAAAAGTGAATAAATGCCACACATAGCAACACAAAACTGCTTTGCTACTTCAATCATGTTGTAACTAAGATATCCGCTGGAAAAGATACTTTTTTCACGGACCGTTTAATGAGTTATTACCTATTACAGACACCGCCAACGGCTAACAGGGCTAACAACTAACGGTTAGCCCAGCTAAACGTGCACACAGAAATAGTAATGTTTGTTCAATCATTGTGTTTATAGACTTTACAAACATCGGATTAGTCCATACGATGATACAGTGATGTGAAAAATGTGATATATAGGCTATATATATAGCTAAAAGCTCTGCTGGTTTTCTACCCGGAAGTATTTGTAAACAACAAGGCGATTGCCTCTGTAGTCCGGCCGGACGGATGAGTCATGGCCTTGTAAAAGATTATGTTTGTTTCTTTTAGTTGGCGAGAATGTGTCACCGCAAACGCGACAAACATCCACTGAACTTTGACGGCGTTTTCTGTGAGCACGGCTGAGCCATTTTGTACCGCTACACGTGTTTCTAGTGGGACTATGTTTACAAGCACCAGAGTTCAGTGAGCCACCGAAGGACCGCCCTGCAGATTTACTATTGGTTCTGCAACGTAGGGAGTTTTTTTAAACTCTGAAATTGTATCCGCCCATCTAAACACAAAATCAGGGAGAAAGTCATCAGTCTTTAGTTAAGCAAAGCGTCTTAACTGACTTGTGAGTCTAACATATTTCAGACTCAGGACTTGCATTATGCCTGGTACACGCTACACGCTGGTACTCACCAATTGTCCCTGGTCGTCTTTCACGGCATGTGTGATGTCATCGGGTTTTTCTTGTCCTATTTTTATTTTCACCATTATTTCAGTCACTGTCTGTTCATGTGCCGGCTGACATGTTGTAGTCACCTAAAAGCGTCAGCAGACGGCAGGAGCTACATTTGAAGCGCCACACGTAAACTGTCAAGCTACTGTATCTTCAACAGGAAGTTCTGACAAATGTTTCAGAATAAAAGCCTATTTAGAAAATGGAGGAATTCTCTGGCCGAGGTTATAAGGGGCTTTCAATTTGAAAAAGTGTTGAGGGGATTTGGCGGCTGGCAGGGGAGAGCGAGCGCGGACTGTGAATGGACAGGAGATGGCAGAGGGAAGTGACGGGTCAGGAAATGATGGGATGGAATTAGGTGGCGGGAGAAATGAAAGTTGGAAGGTTGTGAAAGGGGGGAAGGCGAAGCGTAAACGCAGGAATAAGGGACAGGGAGGAATGAGCTCAGCGTCGGAAGAAACAGATAGCGAGCAAGCAAGAGAGGACCAGGAAGAGCATAAAGTAATCATTAGACTGGAGCAAGAAGGTGCCTCGTTTGGTGAGTGGAATCCTGCTCACCTTACCAAAGCAATAAATAAACAAGTGGGAGATGTGAAAAGTGCGAGAGTGTTGCGCAATGGAGCACTGCTGATTTTTTGTAGAGATAGTGCGCAGCTGGGGAGAGCCATCAGGGTGGATAAAATTGAGGGGAAGAAGGTGGTAGCAACGCTGGCTAGGAAGGGAGGAGGGTTCACTCGAGGAGTAATCTTCGGTGTGCCGTTAAGTATATCTACTGATCAGATAAAAGAAAATGCAAAGGGAGCGAAAGTGAGGGAAGCAAAGCGCCTGAAAACAACCCGTGAGGGGGAAAGATGTGACAGTCTGTCGGTTTTGGTTACATTTGACGAGGAGCAACTCCCTGATAAAGTATATATAGGGTATATGAGTTACGGTGTGAGGCTCTATGTGCCTCCGCCATTGAGGTGCTTTAAATGCCAGAAGTATGGGCATGTTGCAGCAGTGTGTAAGGGGAAACAAAGGTGTGGGAGATGTGCTGGGGAGCATGAATATGGGAAATGTGAAAACGGAGCCAAGCTTAAGTGCTGCAATTGTGGAGGGGAACATACTTCTGCATACAGGGGATGTGAAGTCAGTAAGAGAGCAGCAGAAGTGCAGCAAATTCAAACATCACATGGGGTCACATACGCAGAAGCGGGCAGGAGGGTGAGGGTGCAGGCAACTGAAAGTAATGCCAGGGCGACAGAAAGGCATGAAGTGAGAGCACATGAAGGCTGTAAAAGAATTAAGGAAGACACGATGATTGTGGGGAAGAGAGATTTCGTACTGTTTATGGTTGAAGTGATTAACTGTACAGCGCAAACGGACAAAAAAACGGAAAAAATCAAAATAATAGTGAAAGCAGCAGAGAAGTATCTGGGATTGGAGGCCATCGGGTGGGAGGAAGTGGAGGACCTTTTGAAAGGAGGGGCATTCAGTTCACAGATTCTGTCACAACAGTCATCAATATGGGGTGGGGGATCATCATGGTCCTAAGTATAGCACAGCTCCAAGCCGAAGCCCACGGCTCACCACCAGCCTGTTCACGTTTCCAACCGCTTTTCCCCACTCAGCGACACACCCGCTGAGGATAAAACTCTGGTTATTGGCAGCTCTATTCTGAGGAACGTGAAGTTAGCAACACCAGCGGCCATAGTCAAATGTATCCCTGGGGCCAGAGCGGGCGACATTGAATCAAATTTAAAGCTGCTGGCTAAAGCTAAACGTAGATTCAGTAAGATTGTTATTCATGTCGGCGTCAATGACACCCGGTTACGCCAATCGGAGGTCACTAAAATTAATATTGCTTCGGTGTGTGAATACGCAAAAACGATGTCGGACTCCGTAGTTTTCTCTGGACCCCTCCCAAATCTGACCAGTGATGACATGTTTAGCCGCATGTCATCATTTAACCGCAAAGAAAGCAAAGGAAGCAAAGCAAAGAAAGTTCGCTCCTTGGTATAACTGTCAAACCCGTAAGTTAAAACAAATATCGCGAAAATTTGAAAGGAATTGGCAATTAACCAAACTGGAAGAATCTCGTTTAATCTGGACAGACAGTCTCAAAACTTATAAGAGGGGCCTCCGCAATGCCAGAGCAAACTATTACTCAGCTCTAATAGAAGACAATAAGAACAACCCCAGGTTTCTTTTCAGCACTGTAGCCAGGCTGACTGAGAGTCAAAGCTCTGTTGAGCCTTGTATTCCCTTAGCCCTTAGCAGTAATGATTTTATGAGCTTTTTTAATGACAAAATTTTAACTATTAGAGGCAAAATTCATGACCTCCTGTCCTCAGATAGTACCTATCTAACCTCAAACACAGCTGTAAAATCTAATATATATTTAGATTGCTTCTCCCCAATTTCTCTTCAAGAATTGACTGCAGTGATTTCTTCATCCAAATCATCAACGTGTCTCTTAGACCCCATCCCAACTAGGCTACTTAAGGAGGTCTTTCCTTTAGTTAACACTCATATATTAGATATGATCAATATATCCTTATTAACAGGCTATGTACCACAGTCTTTTAAGATAGCTGTAATTAAACCTCTACTAAAAAAAGCCCTCCCTGGATCCAGAGGTGTTAGCCAATTATAGACCAATATCTAATCTTCCCTTTATGTCAAAGATCCGTGAGAAAGTAGTCACAGACCAACTGTGTGATTTTCTCCAGGATAATAATTTATTTGAGGAATTTCAGTCAGGATTTAGAGTGCATCATAGCACTGAGACAGCTCTAGTTAAAATTACAAATGACCTTCTGATTGCTTCAGACAAAGGACTCGTCTCTGTACTTGTTTTATTAGATCTTAGTGCGGCGTTTGACACAATTGACCATCAAATTCTGCTGCAGAGACTGGATCACTTAATTGGCTTAAAAGGTTCAGCACTAAGCTGGTTTAAATCTTATTTATCTGATCATTTTCAATTTGTTGACGTTCGCAATGAACCATCCTTACGTACTAAAGTTTGTTTTGGAGTTCCGCAAGGTTCTGTGCTCGGACCAATCCTGTTTACTCTATATGTGCTTCCTTTAGGTAACATCATTAGAAATCACTCTATAAATTTCCATTGTTATGCGGATGATACTCAGTTGTATTTATCAATGAAGCCAGAAGAAAGCAATCAATTAACTAAACTCCATAATTGCCTTAAAGACATAAAAACTTGGATGAGCACCAATTTCCTGATGTTAAATTCAGACAAAACTGAAGTTATTGTTCTTGGCCCCAAACAACTCAGACACTCTTTATCTGATGACATAGTTTCTCTAGATGGCATTGCTCTGGCCCTGCCACTACCGTAAGAAACCTCGGAGTAACATTTGATCAAGATTTGTCTTTTAATTCTCATTTAAAGCAAACCTCACGGACTGCATTTTTTCATCTGCGTAATATTGCGAAAATTAGGCCTATCCTGAAAAGATGCAGAAAAATTGGTCCACGCTTTTGTTACCTCAAGGCTGGATTACTGTAACTCTCTATTATCAGGTAGCTCTAGTAAGTCCTTAAAAACTCTCCAGCTAATTCAGAATGCAGCAGCACGTATACTAACAGGAACTAAGAAACGCGATCATATCTCTCCTGTTTTAGCTTCTCTGCACTGGCTCCCTGTAAAATCCAGAATTGAATTTAAAATCCTACTGTTAACTTATAAAGCTCTAAATGGTCAAGCTCCGTCATATCTTAGAGAGCTCATAGTGCCTTATTATCCCGCCAGAACACTGCGCTCTGAGAACGCAGGGTTACTCGTGGTCCCTAAAGTCTCCAAAAGTAGATCAGGAGCCAGAGCCTTTAGCTATCAGGCTCCTCTCCTGTGGAATCATCTTCCTGTTACGGTCCGGGAGGCAGACACCGTCTCCACATTTAAGACTAGACTTAAGACTTTCCTCTTTGATAAAGCTTATAGTTAGGGCTGGCTCAGGCTTGTCCTGTACCAGCCCTTAGTTAGGCTGACTTAGGCCTAGTCTGCCGGAGGACCCCTCTATAATACACCGGGCCCCTTCTCTCTCTCTCTCTCTCTCTCTCTCTCTCTCGTATCCTATTACTGCATCTTGCTAACTCGGCCATTCTGGATGTCACTAACTCGGCTTCTTCTCCGGAGCCTTTGTGCTCCACTGTCTCTCAGATTAACTCATATCACAGCGGTGCCTGGACAGCGTGACATGTGTGGTTGTGCTGCTGCCGTGGTCCCGCCAGATGCCTCCTGCTGCTGCTGCCATCATTAGTCATTAGTCATACTTCTTCTGTTATTATACACATATGATTATTGTCACACATGTATACTGCCAGGTATTAATACATACTTTCAACATATTGTACCGCAGTAACCAGAACTATAACTATAATATTATTACTTCCATTAATGTTGTTGTAAGATACTGTCATTACCTGCATCTCTCTCTCTCTCTCTCTCTCTCTCTCTCTCTCTGTGTCATATGGATTACTGTTAATTTATCATGTTGATCTGTTCTGTACGACATCTATTGCACGTCTGTCCGTCCTGGAAGAGGGATCCCTCCTCAGTTGCTCTTCCTGAGGTTTCTACCGTTTTTTTTCCCCCGTTAAAGGGTTTTTTTGGGGGGGGAGTTTTTCCTTATCCGCTGTGAGGGTCTTAAGGACAGAGGGATGTCGTATGCTGTAACGCCCTGTGAGGCAAATTGTGATTTGTGATATTGGGCTTTATAAATAAAATTGATTGATTGATTGATTGATATATTGCAATGGAATGCAAGAAGCCTCATAGCTAATGGGCAGGAATTTAAGAAGTTTATTTCTGGGTTACAGGACAAACCCATTATAATCTGCGTTCAAGAAACATGGCTGAGAGTGCAGTGGGATTTTGTACTACATGGGTACATGGCTGTAAGAAATGACAGGAAGAATGGGACAGGTGGTGGGGTAGCTACCTTTTGTTAAGGATGGAACAGGGTTCAATATTGTTCAAATAGGGACAGAACATGAGGCCATAACAATTAAAATTTGGACAGGAAGGTATGAGGTAGCGGTTATTAATTACTATAACCCATGCAACAGATTGAGTATGGATACACTGAATACGGTACTGGGGGATGTGCAAGGGAAAATAGTGTGGTGTGGGGACTTCAATGCACATAGCACTTTATGGGGGAGTGAGAGAACAGACTCAAATGGTTCAATAGTGGAAGAATTTATAGAGGATAAAGGGTTAGTATGTATGAATGATGGGAGGGGCACTAGGTATGATTGTGTACGAAATAAGGAGAGTGCAATTGACTTAACTTTAATGTCTAATGAGATGGCAGGTGTCACAGATTGGGAAGTGCGAGATGAAATATTAATGGGGAGTGATCACTATCCAGTCATTAGTAAGGTGGGAGTAGAAATGCAGCGAGAGGAGGAAAGGAGGGTGCCAAGGCGGAAAATTCAGAATGCTAAATGGGATGTTTATCAGGCAGTGAGTAGAAATAAACTTGAGGAGTTGGGATAGATGTAGATGAATGGAATGAGAGAGTGGTCACAGCTATAATACAGTCTGCTGATGAGACAGTTCCAAAAGTGTCAGGGGGCAGAAGTGTAAAAAGTGTACCATGGTGGGACGATAACTGCAAACAGGCAATAAAAACACGCAACAGGGCATTCAGATTGTTGAAGAAACAGCATACAATGGAGTCATTAATCCAATATAAAAGGTCACAGGCAGTGGTGAGAAGGACGATCAGAGCAGCTAAGCGGGCGTGCTGGAGGAAGTACTGTAGTGGAATAGGGCAGGAGGTACAGCTATCAGATGTTTGGGGAATGATCAAAAAATGAGTGGAATAAGGAGAAGTATAACAATCCCGATTCTGAAGAAAGATAATAGAACAGCAGTCAGTAGTTTAGAGAAGGCGAAACTATTGGCTGAAACGTTGATTCGAGTTCATAGTTCAGAAAATATCTCAGCAGAAGCAAAGCAGCATAGGCAAAAGGTGCTGACACGAAACACTTGGGTTACTAAGAAAAAGCAGGCAAGAGGGGATGACCTAGACCTGCCCTTTAATTTGTATGAATTAAGACGAGCCGTCTCCAACGCGCGGCAGTCGTCGCCAGGGAAAGATGATGTTTGCTACTGTATGTTAGATCACATGGATGACAGGTCGCTGGAGGTAATATTGAAGCTATTTAACAAAGTATGGGATTCAGGGGAGGTTCCACAAGCATGGAAACACTCAGTAATAGTGCCAATTTTGAAACCAGGTAAAGGAGCATCAGATCCATCAAATTATAGGCCAATTGCACTTACATCCCAGTTAGGGAAGACAATGGAGAAGATGGTGACAGAAAGGCTCATGTATTTTTTAGAGAGTCGAGATCTTTTTTCATCGTATCAACGTGGGTTTCGTAAAGGAAGAAATACGATGGATTCAGTGCTTAGGTTAGAATCAGATATTAGGAAAGCACAGACAAATAAAGAAATAGTGATGGCAGTGTTCTTCGACATAGAGAAGGCATATGATATGCTATGGAAAGAAGGGCTGCTGATTAAATTAAGTTGGGAGTAGGAGGGAAATTATATAACTGGGTGTTGAGCTTCCTGTTTGGGAGAACGATAGAGGTGAGAGTAGGGCAGGAATTCTCTCCAATATATAAGGTTGAAAACGGAACTCCGCAAGGGAGTGTGTGTAGTCCAGTGTTCTTTAATTGTATGATCAATGACATATTTGAGGAGGTGGGAGGAGGAATAAGTAAGTCATTATTTGCTGATGACGGGGCCTTATGGGTGAGGGGGAGAAATCAAGAGTATCTGCAGAAAAAGCTGCAGGCAGCGGTTGGAAAAGTGGAGCAGTGGGCGAATAGGTGGGGGTTTAAACTGTCAGTGGCAAAAACCCAAGTAATATGCTTTGCTAAGCGACATAAAGAGGTGTCAATAAAGCTATATGGTCAAACACTAGAACAAGTCAAAGTTATTCGGTTTTTGGGTGTTTTGTTTGATGAAAAACTTACCTGGAAGCAGCATATTGAAAAAGTGAGAGATAAGTGTAAGAATGTTAATAACCTTATGAGGTGTTTGGCAGGGCGAGATTGGGGTGCAACCAGGAAGTCTCTATTAAACATATATCAAGCTATGATGAGATCTAGAATAGATTATGGCAGTGTGGCTTATATGTCAGCAGCAGAGAGTCACTTAAGAAGCTGGATGTGGAACAGGCCAAAGGGCTGAGGATATGTAGTGGGGCGTTTAAGACCTCTCCAGTGGCTGCTCTACAAGTTGAGGTGGGGGAAGAGCCTCTGAGGATAAGAAGGGTGAAGCTCATGCTGGCATACTGGGTGTATCTGCAGGGGCACAAAGGTCTCATCCAGCAAAAGCAATATTAGAGGAGTGTTCAGAGTACAGCAAGGCAAATTTTTGGAGCTTGGGCTGGGTTGGAAATATAAAAGCTGAGAGTGTTGGTTTATGTAATATGCAGTATGTGTCAAGTAGTTCTTTACCAGAAATTCCTCCTTGGGTATTTCAGGAGCCAATGGTGGACTTTGGTGTTCAGCGCCAACTAAAGAAAAAATCAGGGCAAAGTGGTACAGGAGTTATTGTGCAAAGATATATTGAACAGAACTATGCAAACAAGCTATTGATATTTACGGATGGGTCAAAGGATCCAGAGACTGGGCGCACAGGGGCAGCAGTCTACATTGCAGAACAGAGACTGGCAATTAAAGAGAGAGCTACAGATCATGCCTCGGTTTATGCGGTTGAGCTCTTAGCTATTACACTTGCCTTAAAGTGGTTGAAGGAAGGCAGTACTGTGCATGCATTAATAGCGTCAGACAGCTATGCAGCCCTAAAAAGTGTTAAAGCAATGAAGTCATGTAGACAAGACCTAGTTATGGAGATGCATCAACTGTTACATCAACTCCATAGCAGGGGGGGAACAGTCAGCTTTGTGTGGGTCCCAGCTCATGCAGGGGTTGAGGGCAATGAAGAGGTGGACATACTGGCAAAACAAGCAGTCAAAGCGCAAACAATACACAACAATATTCCGCTGGGCAGAACTGAAGGGAAATCAATCATTAAAACACATATGCAGAAGGTGTGGCAGGAGTACTGGGACAGAAATGACACAGGGAGACATTTTTACAGTATACAGAAGCAAGTGGGGGGCGGGCGGGTGTTGGGCAGGAGCAGGAAGGAGGAGGTGGCCCTCACCCGCCTCAGGCTGGGACATACAGGGCTGAACAGCACATTAAGAATAGTTGGTAAACACCCTACAGGTAACTGTAGAAGCTGTAATGAGCAGGAGACAGTGCAACACGTGTTAATGGAATGCAAAGAGTATGAAAGAGAGAGGAGAGTGTTAAAAGCAGGCCTGGAGAAAGAGAAAGTAGGATTCACACTAGGGAATCTGTTACAAAGATCAGACGATATTAATAAACATGTACGAAGATATTTGAGGAAAACTGGTTTAGTTGAGAGGATCTAGATTGGGTTTGGAGGGGTTCCCCCCCTCCCATTTCTTTGTTGTTGTTTTTTTTTGTTTTTTTTTTGTTATTTTTGTTTTTTTAATTTACTGCTAGCCTCCTGTTCCACACTCCAGTCCGGTAGGTGGCGGCAATGCGCCTAATAGTAGGATGCCAGCCGCCAATCAAAATCAAAAGAAGAAGAAGAAGAAGAAAGTGTTGAGTTTGAAATGACGGTGCGATATGTTAACTTTACAAAGACAATGGAGCGGATAAAAAATATAAACACACAGAGGGATTAATAAATAACGGACCGTCTATAATGTAGTTTGTTTCAAATGAAGCTGGGAGCCTCTGCAGTTGTGGTGAGTAAAAGCCCCGCCACTATTTGTTAATGTTATTACTTTATGCTAATAACAGTAATGTTAACTCAGCGGGTTGACAAAGTGCCTCTGCTGTTTCACACCATCATTTCCCCCTTTTACTCTGTGTGGTAACACCCCTAAAGGAAATATTTAAAAAGTTGGGGTGTTGTTGTCATACGGTTGTCTATGGCAGCAGATCGTTCTGTGTTTCTACTGGTCAAAGTGACGGCTGTGATGGGAGAATTGGATCTCAGTGAAGAGCAAGTGACAAAAAAAATGTAGGCTTAGCGCCCTGTGGTCCATTGCCCAATAGGAAATGTAGATTACTCAAAAGTACTTTAAAAGTGCTTGAGTTACTTTTCTCAGGGAGTAACGTTGGAAGTACTTTTAAAGTAATTGAGTTACTTTTCTCAGGGAGTAACGCAGTAAAGTAACTGGTTACTTTTTTAGAAAGTAACGCAGTAATGTACTTTGATTACTTTTAAAGTAACTCTTACCCAACACTGGGTGTATGTATTAGGGTTGTCATGAGAACTGATACTTTGGTACCAAGTCGATGCCAACATGCAAAAAATATGTCAGTACCTTTTTTTGGTACCATAAGTACCGGATCCAGGGCTTTGGGTCCAAACTCACTTCCTCTTCTTCGGGGTTTATTGGAGATTTGCAAACACGGTGCACTACTGCCACCAACTGTTCAGGTGTGGTTTGCATTTTGACGGGACAGCAGCGGCCGCCAGCGGTGCATGTGCTGCCGCAACGCTTGTGGATCGCTTGCAGTGTAAATGAGGTTAGAGTTAAAGTTAAAGTTTGAAACAGTTTTAATAAAGTAGGGAATTCAGAAATACATGAGCTCTGTTGTTTTATTTTTATCATGGTATCGAATGAGTATTGAGAATCGTGAAAATTCACTGGTATTGGTATCGACTACTGAAATTCTTTTATCATGACAAACCTAATATGTATATATTAATATATGATAGTATAAGTATGTGACAGTAATAATCATATGCGAATAACAATAGTAGTAGTATAACTAATAATAATAGCAGTAGTAGGCATCAGGCAGGACCATGGCTGCAGCGAAACCACGACCCACGATCCAGGCGTCGCCACAAATCAAGGGAATCTGCGAGACAGTGGGGCACAAAGGCTCCAGAGAAGAAGCTGAGTTAGTGAAATGCAATAATAGACATGAATGTTAGATAATGAAGAAAACCCAACTTTTCAGAATCCTAGAGCAATAGAAGAGAAGAGAGGAGTTCAGTGTATCATAGATAAGGCCTATATCAGCGTAACTGAGGCTGGTCCTAGGCAAGCCTGAGCCAGCCCTGACTATAAACTTAATCAAAGAAGGACGTCCATCATCTACTCTTATATATGTGGAGATACTGTTTGCCTCCTGGACCAAAATAGGAAGATGGTCCAGAACATCCACAGAACAGGAGCCTGATAGCTGAAGGCTCCAGCTTCAACTCTACTTTTGGAGACTTTAAGAGCCACAAGTAACCCTGCATTCTCAAGTTCAGAGGGACGATATGGCACTATGAGCTCTCAAAAATATGGGAGAGCCTGACCTTTTTGAGTTTTGAAACTGCAAAGAAGGACTTTAAAGTCAATTCTGGATATTACAGGGAGCAAGTGCAGAGAGGCTACAACAGGAGAAATATGATCTCTTTTTTTCCATTCCTGTCAGAACATCTGCCAAATGATACTGTTACTGCTTTAGATGATATAACAAATAAAGTGCTGCACTTTTTATTGTTTTATTCTAAACTGTTTGTATCAGACTGGTACCAAAAAAGAGAGGACTCAAAAAACACAAGCTCTTTACTAAAAAGTCGGTGCACAGGAAAAGCAGTGCAAGAACACATTGTCCTGGGAAGTTTGAGTTTCACAGCCACAGGGTTGATCAATTTAGAGATAGGAAAAGGACCCACAAACTAAGGAGCCAGCCTATGGGATTCCACTCAGAGGGGGAGATCCTGGGTCAACAGCCACACTCTCTGGCCAGCTTGGTAGAAGGGGGCAGAGGTCTGCAGGTGGTCCGCTGCTTTCTTGTAACATGTAGAGTTCTGGACAAGCTTCTGCTGGGCCTGGCTCTAGATGCGGCGACAACAGTGGACCAAGGCCAAAGCAGACAACACTGGCCTCACCCTCCAGGGCAGGAAACAGGGGGGTTTGATAGCCATAAACACACTGAAAGGGGGAGAGACCAGTAGAGGAGCAAGGCAGTGTATTATGACCATACTCAACCAAAATAAGATGTTTACTCCAGGTGGTAGGGTTTTGGGAGATGAGGCAGTGCAGGAGGAATATCCCTTTGGAATGATGCAGCTGCAGCTCTAAACCTCTATCAAACATAATACAATATGTGAACATTAACTCTGCAAAGGTTGATTCTGATAAAGTGAAGCAGAACAATATTAGAGAGGTTTTAGCACAGAAAATTCAGGCGAGCTCTCCAAAACTGCACCATGTTTGCATGTGATTTTTCATTCATTCATTCATCTTCTAACCGCTTCATCCTCTTGAGGGTCGCAGGGGGGCTGGAGCCTATCCCAGCTGACATCGACAATTTAGAGTTATCAATTAACCTAGTCCCCAGTCTGCATGTCTTTGGACTGTGGGAGGAAGCCGGAGTGCCCGGAGAGAACCCACGCTGACACGGGGAGAACATGCAAACTCCGCACAGAAGGGCTCCCACGCCCGGGATTGAACCGGCAACCCTCTTGCTGTGAGGCGAGAGTGCTAACCACCACACCACCGTGCCGCCCCATGTGATTTTTGTCCGTTTAGTTTTTTTCTATTTCCCACTCCAAACTGACCAATACACACCTACACCTGATGGCTTGGCCGACTTGAGTGATTGACACCTCGTTTGATTCGTTAGAGCTAATAGAATGATGCTATACCCACCAAAACGAGATTGACGGCACTGTAAGCCAATCAGAGTCAGCAGCAGCTTACAGCAGCAGCATTGTTATGCTTCCCCTGAAACCTCCGGCCGGAAAAACTTGCTGACTGGAGGTTCCGGGGGAAGCATAACAATTCAACAATTCATTTGAATGATGGACAACATCATGATGAACGGGAATGAAGCGTGATTTAATGGCAGAATGCACTTTTCATGGCAAAAACAACAAGGTAAGAGAAATATTACGTTTCTGTTGTTGTTGTTCGTTGGCCTCTAGCTCTCTGATGGTTTGGCGTAGAGTGCTTTGGCACTTATGTGTGGAAACAGCGGAGTCTCAGCTTTCATTTGAGATGAACGCTATGTGTGTTTTGCATAACATGTGGTGGAGTTAGAGCCCGAAATATACCGAGTGGGTTGGGATATTGGTGCTGTATGGAGTTGAATTTGTTGTTGTTTGAGCTGTGTTTGGGGCATGTAAAAAGGGTTTTTGCAGCCTTGTAGCCCAAGTTCTGCTGTTTAATTTGATGTGCAACATCACTATATTCTTCGTGATCAGTGTATTGTTTCACACTGTGCTTGCAAAGTCGCTCTCAAAGTCCCCCAGTTGGGTGGCTTTCAGCTTAACAGGTTGGAATTTGTCCACAAAAGTAAGTATGGTAGTGTTAACTTCGGAGGGAGGCAGACCAGTCACAAAATCCAGAGAAATGTCAGTCCATGGTTGATGAGGAACAGGTAAAGGGTGTGGAGGACCAGGAGGACAGCGGGAGACTGTTCCGGGCACACACTTGGCAAGCAGCAACATATTCTCCCACCTCCTTTTCCATGGAGGGCCACCGGAAACGCTGCTTAACAAACATGGTCCAAGCTATCCCTGGGTGGCAGGAGAGGAGGGAAGTGTGAGCCCAATGAATCACCTGGGAACTAAGAGAACAACCAGTCTGTGGGGCAGTCATCTGGCACAGGAGCCTTAGCACAAGCCTGTCTGACTCTTTCCTCAATGCCCCATGTGACAGCCCCCACCACACATGAGGGTGGCAGAATGTAGGTGGGAGAGTCAGGAGCTGAGCTGAGTCCACAAGGTGAGAGGGAGCATCTGGTTTAATGTTCCTAGAGTCTGGGCTGTAGGACAGAGAAAAGTTGAAATGGTTAAAAAAAGTACTCACCTGGTCTGACGTGAGTTGGGGAGAGCACTGTCCTAATCCCAACATCTGAGGCATCCACCTCAACCATGAACTGCTGGTGCAGGTCTAGACCGGCACAGGGGCTGTGGTGAAACAGATGCCTGCGCAGCTTGAGGAGTCAACTGAAACTTGACATTGGTAGAGGTCAGAGCATGCAAAGGGGCAGCAACACTACTGAAATTTCTGATGAAACATCTGCAGAAGTTTGCAAACCCTAGAAAATGTTGAAGCTGCTTGCGGTTTACAGGAATGGGCCACTCTGAGAAAGCACTAACTTTAGCTGAATCCATCTGAACTGTCCCCTCAGAAACAATGAACCCCAAGCAAGACACAGTAGGAACATGAAACTCACATTCCTCTGCAGCTGAAAGGAGCAAACCCAGAGGAGTAGTAGACAAACAGCAAGTCTTTGAACATTCCTTTCCCCAAGCAGTAACTTTTCTAGTGGACCAGCCTATGTGGGGGTTATGCAGGGCTAACTGAGGGTACCTTAAAATAAGTGGGTGCTGAGGAGACTGGAACAGGTGGAAGCTGAGGAATTCTGTATGATTGTCTGGAAAAACTAACTGAACAGGTTGTATGTGGTGAGTTACCCCACACAGAAGACGACCGTCTAAGGTGCTAGCCTCCAAAGTCTTGGACAGCGGCAAAAGGTCAAGGCCTAGTCTTTTGGCTAGATCTAGGTCCATCGAGTTAGCAACAGAACCGGAATATACCAGGACCGGATGACTAAAGCCCTATTCGGACGGGATTAGTTTTACATAGGGACGAGGGGTTAAGTAATAATTACCAGAGATTTTAGTCCCGTCTGAATGTGCCATGTCAGTAATCATTACCGCACAATGTCAGTAAAGATTACCGTGACTTTTACCTTCTGTAAAAGGGTCCCGGACAATTACCTCAGGTAATACTAATCCTGTGCGGTTTTTTTTGTAACAATAAATAAATAACAATAATAATAATAATAATAATAATAATAATAACTTCTATTATTATTCGAACTCTACTAAATTAATTCGAAAATATTCTAACTCAGTTTCATGGTGCTTTGACAGTCCTATCATACTATGGAAGTATTTCTGTGCCATCTAAGTTTGAATATGAATTTCTAAGATTGAAATTTTTCAGCATCAAAATCAGACTTTGAATTTTAAAAACCATCAAATTTCTAGCACTGAAATTTTTTTTGCCTCTGAATTTTTTGTTTTTTGTTTGAATTTTATTTTGTTGAAATAAATTCAGTGTAAAAAAAATCGTTGTCTCAAAATATTCAGTTTTTCAAAATTCAACATGTAAAGAAATTCAACACCCCAAAAAAATTCAGTGTAAAAAAAAATTCAACATCAAAAAATTCAGTCTAAAAAAATTCAACATCAAAAAATTCAGTGTAAAAAGAACCAGACTCAACATCCGGGTCACCAGGGAGAAGCAATCGATCCCTGTCTCAATTCAGCCAACGTCCAGCCAATCATGTTACGCTCCATTGGTCATGTGACACCCACCCGGTCATGGCCACAAACGCAGGTGATGGTGCTTTGGTGAGTCTGTTTACTTTATTTGCCATTTGTGTTATAAATTTAAAATAAATTTAGTAATAGATATTACTCAACATGTTGCACATTAACCGGATTTATTGAACAATATCTACAATGAACTTTTAATGAGGTGTTTCCCATAGGATTTTAGGAGACGGGGGGGAGGGGGTAATTTTAACACTGTACAATTACCGCGATATAGCGCATTTACCGTTTATTAGCGGCCTGTCTGTGCGTGTGTGTGTACGTACGGTGCGACTGCACGTGAGAGAGACGGCAGGTGGAGGGGCTGACTGGCAGAGATGATAGGTGGTGAAACGCAGTTTTTTTTTTTTCTGTTGGGAAACACTGGGTGACAGCATATCGTGGTTGCTCTAAGTTAGTGATGGCAGCTGTTGACAAACGGCTACAAGCAACAAACCAGTCTATACCCACCAGTCCTCCCATTAGCTGGCCTACTCTCCTTGCTTTACCTGTATTTGGCCCAGCCTGCTTACCAGAAGCTGCATTCATTAGCTCCTCTTTGACTCAACCAGCCCGAACCGTGGGTGTTGATACTCGGACCCGACGTCTTGGACCTCCCCGCTCCGGTAGCTCACCTGATAGAGCCGGTATCACCAGGGCTTCATGCAGTGGCCCAGATTCGAGTTCGTTCTCGCTTAACAGGACAACATGTTTAGGCTATAGGTTGATTTTCTACTGCATTATTATTTAATTCCATAGGTTTTTGTTTTTATTTTATGTTTGTACTGTTGAAAGTTGAGCATAGATTATTTTAGGCATAATCAAGCATGTTGAAAAAAATCTGAATTTGTGTCTTTACCTGTTGAGGGATATTATTTTATTGTGTAACTTGTATAAAATCGTTGTGTAATCCATAAAGAGGAGGCATACCTTAAGTGTCCTCTTTTTTGGAAATCAAAATATGGTCACCTTAATTAAAGTCCATTATCATTTAGCTGTTTAACATGATCTTTGTGCTGCTGGTTTGTAATACCCTTCTTACTATTTCTTTGTTGTTTGTGATGTCAGGGCGGTCATGGTGATGATATTTTGCAATCAGCCCGTCGCTTACTACAGTTACTGAGTTCGTCTGGTCAACAAGGTGCAGCCAGTGGTGGCATCACAAATCAACATATAAGGTTTAGTATTTAACTTTAATTCATGTACATAATTTTACTTATACATTGTAGATGTATTGATGATAAATAAATGTTTTTGGATACAATCCTGCAGAGAACAGAGACAGACAGCATCACTTCAAACGGAAATGACCAGGTAAAAAGAAGTTTATTTTAAATGAAGCACTATGTATACACATTTTGACACTCTGTTGATTTGTACAGGCAAAATCAAAGTAATGATAGTATTATGTTGAATGCTCTGTATTGCAGATCTTTAAGTCTAAGTCAGTAAACACTGGAAGAAAGCATGATGTTTTGTGTCGATTCTGAAAATGTGTATGGTCCATTTCACTTAAAGCTCCAGTTGGCAAGTTGATGAAAGTGAAAGTAAACTCTGCGACTTGGTCGGAAATTTCAATACAATACTCTGTCAGGTCCCTTTATGAGCCTCTGCCACACTCTTCTTGTGTGTGTCTACATGTGTGGAGGGAGGGAGGGGGTTTGACAGAGGTGAAAAGAACGACCTGTGCTCCACTGTCTCTCAGGTTAACTCATATCGCAGCGGTGCCTGAACAGCGTGACGTGTGTGGTTGTGCTGCTGCCGTGGTCCTGCCAGATGCCTCCTGCTGCTGCTGCCATCATTAGTCATTAGTCATACTTCTACTGTTATTATACACATATGACTATTGTCACACATGAATACTGCCAGATATTAATACATACTTTCAACATATTGTACCACAGTTGCCAGAACTATAACTATAATATTATTACTTTCAGTAATGTTGTTGTAAGCTACTGTCATTACCTGCATCTCTCTCTCTCTCTCTCTCTCTCTCTCTTTCTGTGTCTCATTGTGTCATGTGGATTACTGTTAATTTATTATGCTGATCTGCTCTGTACGACATCTATTGCACGTCTGTCCGTCCTGGAAGAGGGATCCCTCCTCAGTTGCTCTTCCTGAGGTTTCTACCGTTTTTTCCCTGTTAAAGGGTTTTTTTGGGGGGGAGTTTTTCCTGATCAGCTGTGAGGGTCATAAGGACAGAGGGATGTTGTATGCTGTAAAGCCCTGTGAGGCAAATTGTGATTTGTCGCGGAGTTTACTTTCACTTTCGTCAGCTCACTACGATGTGTACGAGCTGCGATTGGCTGCTCCTCCTGCTCCCTCTACCTGACTGGTGGAGAAGCTTCAGTCACGGTAGATTTCAGCAAATATGATTACAGGCTGTAGGTGGAGCCAGAGGAGTTGGATTTTGTCCTAAATTACTCATTCAATGTACGACTATCAGAATATAGTGACAGTTCCAGCAAATATGACTGAATAATTGTTACCAACTGAAGCTTTAAGGCTAATGTTAAAGTTGTTTATTAAATGAAAACAATCTCAATGATTTGATAATAATAAAGGTGCTTTTCTAATGTAATTACAAAAAACAGATGAGGTTGTTAATGTTTTATTTATTTTTTAAATTTTCTATAGGTCCTTTCCAGGTATTTTCAGCAGGGGCAGAGGGAAGAGGCACTTTCCCGCAGCAAGTCCTGTTCCTGCCAAGAGGCCTAAACCATTGGATGTGGCTTTCTATTTGTTGCCAAAGCAATGTGAAAAAACCCCAAAAGAGCAGGAGCAATTAGTCCATATGTGTGCAGGACTGGGCCGTAGGACTGCTCATCTAGATGAAAGCACAACACATGAAGAGGTGATAACATGCAATTAGTTATTTGGGCCAGTTGTATTGTATATTGTATTCAGGCTATGAAGTTACAATGATTTGCTAGTTTGTAACGCTGTGTCATTAATGTCATTTCTGATTTGAATGATGAGTATTTTTGACGCTCTATTTGGAGAAGATTACAGTTGTTTCCATTTTTTTGTCACAGTTATGTGATGCCCTCAAAGTTTTATTCCCAAAATTGGGAACAATTACCGGTGGATGGCTACTATACAAATCTTCAGGTGGGCCAACATAAGTTTGTGTGTTAGTGTTGCTCTGTCATTAAAAAAAAGTACATATGCAGCAGTTAACTTCACATTATGCAGTGCACAACACTGTTACTTTATGGTACTTAAATAAGACTTTTAAATATTTTACATATTTGTTTTATTTTATAAGGGCATGCCTACCTGCAAACCAGCCACTGCAAAGTAGAAATTGTATTTGTAAAAGTAAAAAACAAACAAACATGACTTATTTTGCTTTAAGTGACTTCTTAGCTTGGTCTGTTGTCAGACAAGAAGTCTAGTTGCTTTGACTTAACTTCTAGATGTAATCTGTCTAATAAACTGTTGAAAGTTCTCATTTTCCTCTCCTCTTTTCTATAGGTGGATGGGGTAGCCGACAGCTGTCTCTTGTGACTCCCAATGATACCGGCTATACAAGCATGATGTTGAAGTCTGTAACTCGTGGGGCTAAAAATCTATTCATTGCCCCAATTCAAGAGGAACTAAGTACAAATCCCCTACCATTGACTGATGAAGCATTCAGTAACATGCCAAAAGCTGCATGTCAGAAGTGTGAAGTTGCAGTTCCCCTTCCGCTCCTGACAGAACACATCAAATCTTGTAACGTCATAGATGTTGACAGTGACGACAACCTGGCTAATGTGGATATCAGTGAGCCTGAAGAGAGAGACTGTAAGAAGTATAATATAATATAATCTGCTTTTGCAAGTATATTGTGTAGTATTTAGTAACAGTTTTTTGAAAATAACACTATTTTTTACCGGTAACCTCTCAACAGCAGACATGCAGGAATGTCCTGTCTGCAAAAATATGTTTCCTGCTGACTCCATCGAGGTACATGCTTCGTCATGTGTGGAAAGGTATCCATTAACTTTTTATTGTTAATGTTTTTTTTTCTCTAATCAGCAATGGTCTTTGTTTTACATACTGTGCAGTTGTAACACAAATACTTTTATGAGGGTAGGGCAGGAAATGAGGTGATGCATGAAAGCATTGTAATTGAGGAAGAGCAAGCAGCAAAGCCTGGGCCATCCACAAGTTCTGCAGCTGTTCAAGATGGTAGGTGCTGTTCATGCTTAGCAGTGGCATAGGGAAAGATACACAGTTTGAATGAATGGTTGTTTTTTGCTATCTTTACAGTTAGCCATAGATAATTAAACAAACACATTTCTATTTTTTATTCATATTAGGCTGGTTAACTGTCAGTGACCCCACCAAGGCCATATCTCAGTGTGCTGACAGTTTTCGACGTATTCATGAAACAAAGAGTCCCTTACTTCTCAGCATGGACATCAGAAAAAGCCCTGCTGAGCAGGACATGGCACTTGTCTCCTTCTATAAACAACCTAATGTGGAATGGGGATGACTCCTGAATTGCAGACTTGAAGGTAGCTCCAATTACAAGTCACAGTTGTCCAAAACTAACTTAAGTATTTACTCTGTCTTTATTCTGTCAAACTTCACACTGTGTTACAGGAGATACTGCTATTGGACATGGTGTAACTCGTTTTTTTTTCTCCACATGCATGGAGAAGCTGAGGTCAGGCTTTTGCATCAATTTTGGTATGTATGTAATAGAATCCTTCCAAATGCAAGCTGTATTACCTTTTTTTAATTATTCTGTCCATAAAGGTTTATGGTATTTTACTTTATCCTGAAAGTTCAAAGGGTTCTTCTAAATGTATAATGCCTGTATTGATGATATCTCTGACTCTGGAATGAGGCCTATTTCTTTGTTGTTCTTAATTCAAATTTTTGATATCTTGACAGCAAATTCAAGTCTTACTGGGCTTTTTGAAGGAGAGCCGGGCCATTTAGTTCCCTCAGCCTCTCACTTTCTCGTGGAAAGTGACATGTTCGCTGGTCGAATGATAGGCCACTCCTTTCTTCATGGAGGACCATGCCTACAGGGACTCAGCCCTGCTGTTATTCATGTCTTGCTTGGTGGAAGTCCTGACACTGCAACAGTGACACTGGAGGACTGTCCAGATCTGGACATTAGAGAAACCATCAGGCTTGTATGTTTGATTAAAAAAAAGTTTTTTCTTTCAGTAATATGTTAAGTACAATGGGCCGCCCTTTTATTGTGTATCCATTGTCCTTTATGAATGAAATTTATATGACTTATTGTCTTGAAGCTTGAAGGGGGATCCATACTGTCCGATAAGGATAAACAAAGTGTCCAGGACTTGGCCTATGCGTGGGACCTCCCTTCCCTAACTGACAACAACAGGAGGTGGCTGTTTGAAAAGCTATTGATACATGCAGTGAGTAAAAGTTTGAGAAATGTCTGTTTAAAAACACAAGCCACAATTAATGTATTTTGGGGTTTTTTATCCTGTGGGTGATGTATTGGTTATAAATGCATATTGCTACGGTTAAAAAAAAAATTGTCTGAAGAAATTAAAATGTGGCACTTTCTCCTGATAAATTTGATTCCCAGGTTTAGTGGGTGGTCTATAATACTGCAAGTGTGCAGGACAACAGTATGATTATTTCCTCATTCACCAGTGGAATGCAGCATAATAAGTGTATTTAAATGAAAGTATTCTTTTCATAATTTACTCTTCAAGCCTACTTTTACATAAATGAATTTTATGGGTTATATTCTCTCTGTCTTATTACTATTAACAGGTACTAGGTCGTGTTACGAGGCAAATTAAGCAGCTGAGACGAGGCATTAAAGAAACCCCAATGTGGACACTGGTGACCCAAAGACCTGACACAGTGGCCTTGCTTTTTCCTGAAGACACGGCAGGGAATGTCAGCGCTGAGGTTAATTTGAATAACTCTGGTCTTGTAGCATTGCATTTGTAGTAAATATTATGGTTCATACCTGGTCAGCATTTATTACTGTCTGCAATACAATAAAAAATTATCCAAGTCTTTCTCATGCTATTTTTTCAATGCAGGTCCTTCTTCAGCGTATCACATGGCCTCGTGAGGGTGGCAGCGATGATGACGATTGTTCAGTTGAAACAACATGCCGCATGCCAGGGTATCTACGACAGTTCATAGGTGAAGGTAGGTTTACTTGTCTCAAGGGCTTGACTAATCTTCTATTCCGTGTGAACTGTTAGTGCCATAGGCTATTTATCCTGATGACTAATCATCATCCATTTGAATCTACTCCATAGCAACACCAACTGAACTGACCAACCTGGTCAAATTCTGGACCGGATGGGAGGTTCTACCACCAAGTCTCTCTGTCGAAGTCGTCGAGAGCAGATACCTCACAGCCTCCACCTGCTTTGAGACCTTGCGCATCCCAGGGCATTACAAGGACTACACATCTTTTAAACATGACATCCTGGCATGCATTAGCACTTGCCATACAGGATTTGGTCTTGTCTGAGTGGCATCTGGACCTGTATTTACACTTGTCAGATAAGATTGTTAAAGTAATATGTTGATGTTTTATGCTTGTTAGCTGTCAAGTGTTCAGGTTCATCTGACAGTATGGAGTTGTTGTATTTGTAGAACTGTAACTTCAACTGTAACCCACATATTTCAGACCATGTACTGGGAGATTCCTTGCTGTCGTTACTCTGGTTTGACACACCTGATGTTGAAAATATTCAAGTTGTTAAAAGGTGGACTTATACTTATTTTATTTTCAGTGTTACACAGTTGCAATTTCTTCGCATTGTTACAAAACATCTCAAGCTCAGTTTTCACAGAAAAATGTAAAGTATTTAGTCTTGTCTGAGTGACATCTCAACCTGTATTTACACTTGTCAGTTAAGATTGTTTAGGTAAAATGTTGATGTTTTTATGCTTGTTAGCTGTCAAGTGTTGAGATTCATCTGACAGTATGGAGTTGTTGTATTTGTAGAACTGTAACCCACAGATTTCAGACCATGTGGGAGATTCCTTGCCATCCTTACTCTGGTTCGACACGTCTGATGAAAATATTCAAGTTGTCAAGGTGGACTTACACTGATTTTATTTTCACAATTTTGTGCTTTGTTACATTACATTGTTATTATTACATTACATCTCAACCTCAGTTTTCATAAGAAAATGCAGTATGTTAAGTTACATGCATTTTATGATTGGCAGCTTAATGTATTCCTTGTAACAATTTCTGCGCTTTAATAAACCATTAATGCAGGAGTTTAAAGTGCACTTGTACTTTTCACTGATAGAACTGAAGGGAACGAAAGTTTGCGAAAACATTAAAATATCAACACATAACTCAAAACTGAAGTCTTATCTGATCAGTTCTATTCAGAGATCAAGAAACTGCTCACAAAACTGAACAGCAGCAATGTAAATATCGCTGCCGTAGGACTGGGATGCAGCTTTTGGCTGAACTGCAGCTCTAAAAGCTGTCAGTTGTCCATCGGTCGTTGGGCATGCTGTGTGTGGAACGACGACGCTGAAGAGGTCTTCACAAGGAAATCCACTGTTTTCCCACTCAATGTCAGGAATATCCATGCCCTACAAATGGAGAGCATTTTAAATTGTATGCAGTGACAGTAGGCACACTTTAAAATACTTCAAATTCAACAGCTTACACATGAAAACCAAATGATTCATGTACCTCTGCGTTATCTGGTCTTTGAACTGGGTAGTGTCTACGACCCAGCTCCCACAGCTGGTTGGGGGTCATGTTGCTTTCCGTTCTGAGCGGATGGTTGTCCCAACCATTCTGAAATGTATCCAAGTCATCCTGCAGGCGTGGTAAGAAAACAAAGTGGCAGCAGAAGAGGTGTGTTGGATTGGCGATGCTCAGGAAGCCCTCTTCTTCAAGGTAGTGCAGGACATCGTAGTAGATGCAATTAACAGCTACCCACAGGTCTCTCCACAGCCGCTCAATCCTTAATTTTCATTCATTCATTCATTCACCGCTTCATCCTCTTGAGGGTCGCGGGGGGGCTGGAGCCTATCCCAGCTACATCGGGCGAGATGCAGGGTACACCCTGGACAGGTCGCCAGACTATCGCAGGGCTGACACATAGAGACAAACAACCATTCACGCTCACATTCACACCTACGGACAATTTAGAGTCTCCAATTAACCTAGTCCCCAAATCTGCATGTCTTTGGACTGTGGGAGGAAGCCGGAGTGCCCGGAGAGAACCCACGCTGACACGGGGAGAACATGCAAACTCCGCACAGAAGGGCTCCCACGCCCGGGATCAAACCGGCAACCCTCTTGCTGTGAGGCGAGAGTGCTAACCACCACACCACCGTGCCGCCCCATCCTTAATTTTAATACAAAAAAATATTAATATTTACAATTTGTTTAATAATTCACAATGAGTGACCAACAATTAAAATGTAAAATATCCAACCTATTTAATAGCTGAAACTTAGTCTTTGAATTTCTTCTTTATTTTGTATTTATGCATAGCCCACTACCCACTTCTGCTGACTTATAAGGCTCTTAATGACAAAGCTCCATCCTATCTGAAAGACCTCATTATTCCTTACTGTCCCACCAGAGCACTCCGCTCCCAGAATGCAGGTCTGTTAGTGACTCCCAGTATCTCTAAAAACAGACTGGGAGGTACAGCCTTCAGTTAACGGGCTCCTTTACTGTGGAACCAGCTCTCTCCATGGGTCAGAGAGGCAGACATTCTAACTACATCTAAGTCCAGACTCTTCTCCTCTCCTCCCACCAGAAGCTGCCTTCATCAGCTCTTGTTAACATTTCCATGTTTCCCACATTCTGTGTTATAAACTCTTTTCTTGTCTGTATACAACATCTATTGCACGTCTGCCCGTCCTGGGTGAGGGATCCCTCCTCTGTTGCTCACCCTGAGGTTTCTCCAATTTTTCCCTGTTAAAAGGATTTTCCTGGAGTTTTTCCTCAGTGGATGTGAGGGTCTAAGGGAAGAGGATGTTGTTATGATGCCATGTAAAGCCCTTTGAGACAAACTGTTTGTAAAAACGGGCTATACAAATAAAATTGCCTTGCCTATATTTAGAATTAGATCTTGTTTCATGCATACTGCATGTTATTGCACCATATGCAAATGTGACAAATAATAGTACATCATGGTACTCCTTCTAGCAGCTGTGTGCTAACATAGTATCACTACATGGTATCAGTGAGGGGGCAACTTCCAATTAGCAGTATCTATTCTACTGAACAAACCGTTGGTTGTGAACACTCTTGCCAGATATAAAGTTGCTCCTTCCAGTGCCACAGACTGTAAACATGAAGCGGGCAACGTCTACGTTTTCAACTCCCTGATCTCCACGTACCCTAAAGGAGACACAAAACACTTTCAAATACCATATACTGTATATGAAAAGTTGGTTACAGTTTATTGGTTGATTAATACAACAGTGCAATGAGAGTGGTTGAAGCATCTGAGAGCAAAATTCTGAAAATAAAATAAAACTAACTTGTTAATAATTCTATTTCCCTATTCAAAGTCTCTCTAACTAAAAGGTAGGAAACAGGGATAATACATATAGGTTTTATATAGCCACATAAGTGTTATGAACAGTGTTTATCTTTGACCTGGTATTTTTCCCACCATACAACTCATTTTCCATACACATAGTTATACAGTTAGTACTGTTATAGTGTAAAATATCCTAGTTTATAATATTCATTCACCTGAGAGGAACACCAAACTTGTCGACAGATTCCTGGAAGAATGCCAGGGTGGTTGAGGCCATGTTGTTTGAGGCTGCACCAAGATACATTATCTGCAGCACAAATAAAATTACATGTCTATGGGGCACTCAAGTATTTAATAATTATAGAAATATGTGCACTTTGTCCAAACAATTGTGCTAACCTTACGAGAAAAACCATCAATGCCTCCGAAGACAACAATGTTGTAGCTGAAAGAGTGAAAAATGAATTTGTCAACTGCACACAACATACTGCAAGTTAAATAAAAGAAAGAAAAAAAAAAGGTTCAACACACAGTTGCTGAATGTAATAGACAAAGTGTATGCCATTATGAGAGGTTAGCTGTTATGGCGCATATATAGTAACAGAAGCAGTATAAAAATGTGTGGATACTGATAACAAGAGCTGCGACAATTAATTGATTAATCAAACAATAATAAATTATTAAATTACTCGTCAACTATTTTGATTTAATTCAAATAATCGGTTTGAGTAGTTTTTTTAAGAAAAAAAGTCAAAATTCTCTGATTTAAGCTTGTTAAATCTGAATATTTCTGGTTTCTTTGTTCCTTTATGACAATAAACTGAATATTTCTTTGGTTTGTGGACAAAACAAGACTTTGACAACATCATCTTGTGGTTTGGGAAACACTGATTGACATTTTTCAACATTTTTTCAATTTTATTGACCAAACAACTAATTGATTAATCGTTACAATAATCACCAAATTAACCGATAATGAAAATAATTGTTAGTTGCAGCCCTAATAACAACTATGTACTTAAAAAAACACCCTTGAAACTCAGACATTTCGTGAAAAAGATTGCTAAATATGAATTTACCGAATCAATTTATGGTTCGTATCAATGTGCCACAAAGCCTGGGGTCCGGGTACTGAATAGGTCCGTCTAGCTAGACACCCAACATGGACCATTCGGTTTATGACACCAATGGTGTCAACGCGGTGCATGGAGGCTCTGACACGGTTATACTGCACCCTCAGTCCTCTGGCTTGCAGGAGGCCCTTCATCATCCGATATCCAGAGTTAGGCTACCTAGATTTAATTTCTCTCACACACTGATCTAACTCATCATCTGTCATTGGGCTGTAGAGTGCCTTTACTGAGAGATCAGACTCAGCCATGTGTCGGTATACTGTACGTCTGGACACCCCCAAGAGTTTAGCAATACATGGAACAGACAAATTAAGTTCCAGAAGTTTGCTAAGGTAGTCTGGGGATATGGTCATCCGCTGTCGCCCTGCTGGTCCTTGCTCAAACTGCACAACTGCAATGTGTTGCTCCCTTTTGTCTTTTTCCAAATTGATGAGACTGTGTAGCTGTGTCAGTGCATCTAAAATAGCTGGACAAACAGTCACTTGACTGGATACAGCATTTAAGAACACAAGTTCTTGTGTGCAAGTGAACTCTAAGAAGTCCAGGTCCAGAGGCATGCGTTCCACAATATGTTCCAATCGAGAGTGAAGTCTTTCTAAAAGATGATTAAGCAGTTGTTCCTAGGAGAGAAAAACAAAATAGAAAATTAACAATAGAAAAGCAAATCCATGACTGTAACAGCTGATGTTTGAAAAGTGCAATTTGTAATAACAACAGCTTCATCAGATACTTGAATAGTTCAAAATCCAATGCCTGCATTAAAACGATTGCACAATAAACTCAGGTTAAACTCCGTGTTCACGTAAACGGACTGTGAGCTCGACTGTAGCCGCACCGACTCGCGCGCGTGTACTGCCCGTGTAAGTCCCGACAGGACTCGATGAGGCGCGCAGAGGGTAAAGTTGTATATCTGGTAATCACGGTACCGAAAATGCAGGTACCGACAAATTTTTTGCATCTTGACATCTACTTGGTACCAAAGTATCGGTTCTTGTGACAACCCCAGCCTGTATGAAAACAATAACTAATGAGAAAAAATAGATGAGCGAATGGAAACATAGTAATTCTGGGATGCAGCTGGCCACAGTGGTCTATAACAGTTGTTTAAGGAGCGCAGTCCAAAGAATAAATACTCAGAAATTAACTATGTTTCATTTTAGTAAGAAGTATGGAAAAATATGGGAAATGGGATCGTTCAGTCAAAGAGGAGCTGATGAATGCAGCTTCTGGTAAGCAGTCACCCAGTGTTTCCCAACAGAAAAAAAAAAAAAACTGCGTTTCACCACCTATCATCTCTGCCAGTCAGCCCCTCCACCTGCCGTCTCTCTCGCGTGTGGTCGCACCGCACGTACACACACACGCACAGACAGGCCGCTAATAAACGGTAAATGCGCTATATCGCGGTAATTGCACAGTGTTAAAATTACCCCCACCCCCCTCCCGTCTCCTAAAATCCTGTGGGAAACACTGTGTCACCAGTTAACACTATCACGCTTTAATGTACTGTCAGTCGTCATACTCGCTGCCTCAGAACCGAAAGTAGCCTTGCTCACATACCATTAGCTAGTTACTAACGCAGTTTTCACGAACGCCACCTCATTAAAAGTTCATCGTAGATATTGTTCAATAAATCCGGTTAATGTGCAACATGTCGAGTAATATCTATTACTAAATTTATTTTAAATTTTTAACACAAATGGCAAATAAAGTAAACAGACTCACCGAAGCACCATCACCTGCGTTTGTGGCCATGACCGGGTGGGTGTCACATGACCAATGGAGCGTAACATGATTGGCTGGACGTTGGCTGAATTGAGACAGGGATCGATTGCTTCTCCCTGGTGACCCGGATGTTGAGTCTGGTTCTTTTTACACTGAATTTTTTGATGTTGAATTTTTTTAGACTGAATTTTTTGACGTTGAATTTTTTTACACTGAATTTTTTTGGGGTGTTGAATTTCTTTACATGTTGAATTTTGAAAAACTGAATATTTTGAGACAACGATTTTTTTTACACTGAATTTATTTCAACAAAATAAAATTCAAACAAAAAACAAAAAATTCAGAGGCAAAAAAAATTTCAGTGCTAGAAATTTGATGGTTTTTAAAATTCAAAGTCTGATTTTGATGCTGAAAAATGTCGATCTTAGAAATTCATATTCAAACTCAGATGGCACAGAAATACTTCCATATCATACGCTCATGATGGCAGGAGGGCACGGCGGTGCGTGAATGGATTTACCCCTCCCATTTGTGGTAGTTTTACTGATATCTCTTATCCTGTGCGAATCGGCCATTAATATTACTGACGTCCTGTGGTAAAGTGACATTACCCCACATGCCCATGTAAAACTAATCCCGTCCGAATAGTGCTTAAGGGACACAGAGGAAGAGTAGAGGATAGTAGTATGGCTCACCAGCACCCTCTTCTTCACTGATGAGCCCGGTCTTTTGCTGGGCAGGAGGCAATTAGATGGCCCAGCTGAGCACAGTAGATACACTGCCCCTCCTGACAAATGGCGCTGTCGTTCCTTAGGAGTCAGCCTGGTTCTGCCAAGCTGCATGGGTTCCTCTGACGCTGGAGGGGGTACTGTAGAGGTGGTTGGTGGGAGGTGCTGACTCGTAGGATGCCAGGATGGCTGAAAGAATTCAATAGCGTAATCAGAGACTCTTCTCATACCCTGGCGTAGACTAGAGAGAGCTCGGGCTGCCTCCCATCCAGGAGCAATGTGTTGGAATATCTTGGTGAAGGTCTCAGAGGAGAGCTTAAGAGACTCACAGACGGGAGATTTTCTGTTCCATTCTGCCGTAGCCCAAGCCTCAGCTCTGCTGGAAGGATGTTGATAAACTCAGGGTGCAGGGAAGTTGTGGAGCTGGAAGTTTAGGCTTGACAACCTGGCGGCTTCTGCAGTCAGCTGGTTGGTCAGAGATCAAGGTGCCTCTACCACAGCTGCTGCATGACAGAGACGTAAATATCGATGGTACAGGCACTGGATTGCATGAGGGCCCATGGGGTGGAGGGGCCTGACTGCCACATAGAAATACGCCCATGATTAAAGAAGAACTTATGTTAAATCAAAAATGGTGTGATTTGCTATATATGCATTCAAAAAGGCAAACCCATCTACATTATTGTTTTTTTTTAAATTGTATCAGTCTATAACAAAATTGTCACAGTCTGCTCTGCCCCTCTCCTGTTCTGCTACTCAGCCACACCCCTCATCAGCTTAAGTGCTTCCACCTGCTGCTGTCACCTGCTCATCATCTCCAATCAAGCCAGTATATATCCAGCTTCACTCCACTCACTCTTTGCCAGATTGTCTTTGCTCTCATGCCTGACTCTCCAGCACTTGTTGCCAGACTGCTTACCTGGTATCGACCCGACTTGCCTCCGACACATTTCACGTCTCAGCCCCGGTAAATCCACCAGCCTTCTGTCCCCTACTACGAGTATTGCCTGCCTATTTTCGTCTGCTTGTGGCTGGTTGGCACTCAGCCTGTTCCTGCTCAGCCAAAAGACCCACCTTGTCAGCTTCACCTCGCCAGCTCACCTCCTCTGGTGCCGTCAGCCCCGTCGACTCCGTCTCAAGGTCCGGATCCACACCCAGCCTTCATCTGAACCACTTTCCAGTAAGACTTCCATCAGCAGTGAGTTTGTGCTATTTCCCCTCCACCACACTCATTGAGCCTGTTGAGAACATTTGCTCACGAGTCCCATGCACTCCCTGCCTGCTCTGTTGGTCCTGTGATAACTTGCTTGCCTGGCACATGGGAGACCCGGGTTCAAATCCTGCCATACTCACCTGCTCTGCTCTGCTGCATCTTCTGGTTAGCTGTGTTCCTGCTTTAACCTGCCAAATAAACACTGTTAATACAAGAAACCTGATTCATTTGTGCTGCAATTGGGTTCACTCTATATCCGTTACAGTACAATCTAGCCAGCTATGGACCCAGCACACAATCCCACACCACTTAGTCGCCTCAAGACGATTGAGGGCGTCCTGCAACAACATGAGGACATGATGACTGCATCTGCTGCTGAAGCCAGACAGGCCGCTGAGACTCATGGATGAGCACTAGTGACGTTAGCCGGACAGATGCAACAGCTAGCAGCCCAACTGTCCCAGCTCTTTCCATCCACTGTATTTGCCCCCTCTTCTGAAGCATCGGCTTCTGCTCCTGCACCTGTACCAGCCTCTTCACTGCCCAGAGATGCTCCTGAGCCCCGGGTAGGGACCCCGGAGTGTTACAACGGTGATCGAGAGACTTGAGGCCCCTTCCTCACCAACTGCTATCTTCTGTTCCCCTGCAGCCCCGCACCTTTGCCACTGAACCAGCAAAGGTAGCATTTGTCATCAACCACCTGACAGGCAGAGCTCGACTATGGGGAACAGCTGAGTGGGAGAGGCGGTCTCCAGCTTGTGCCTCCTTTGACCTGTTTGCTGCCGAGCTTCGCAAGGTTCTGAGTCTGCAAGGGGACTGATGGGACTGAAACAAGGCGAGCGAACGGTGGCAGATTACTCAATTGATTTCCACACCAGAGCCAGCCAAAGCAGTTGGAACAGCTCAGCCCTCTGTGATGCCTTCCTTCATGGTTTGGCTGACTACATTAAAGATGAACTGGTTTCACATGACACCCCCATCACCTTGGATGGGGTGATTGATTTAGCCATCCGCATCGACCTTCAAATCCAGACTCGTCGTTGAGAGAAGCGTCAAGGGGGAACCCAATGTTCTCTTCCACCTCGCTCCCATGGGGGTGCTGCTGCAGTCAACTCCACCTCATTGGGTCAGCAGATTGGGGATCCTGAGCCCATGTAGTTGGGTCGCACCTCCCTCTCCCTGGAAGAGAAGGAGCTCCGCTGCAAGTCCAATCTCTGCCTCTATTGTGGGGTAGCGGGACACTACGTCTCCAGCTGTCCAGCAAAAGCCAGACCTCACCAGTAGTTGGGGAGACCCTGGTGAGCTCAACTGCCCTGTCACCTCCCCAAAGCCAGAGACCTCTGTTCCAAGGCCACCTCCTCCTTCCAGATGGCCCTCACACCTTGCCTATCTTCATTGACTCTGGGGCCAATGCCTGTATCATTGATGAGGAGGTGGTCCTTCAGCTGGGGCTTGAGCAGATTCCTTTGCCTCATCCAGTTCCTGCTAGAGCCTTAGATAGACACATCTTGGGCACCGTCATTTATCAGATAATATACTCTGGATGCCAGGTTGTGGTCGAGGTGGACGCCTCAGATGTTGGGGTGGGGGCTGTCTTGTATCAGCACTCAGGCACTGACCAAAAGTTCCATCCCTGTGCCTTCTTCTCTCGACGCCTGTCCTAGGCTGAGAGAAATTATGACATTGGCAACAGGGAACTGTTGGCAGTTAAGATGGCCCTAGAAGAGTTGCACCATTGGTTGGAGGGCACCAAGGAGCCTTTTTTTGTGTGGGCAGATCACAGAAATTTGGAGTATACGCTTAGCTAAAAGACTGAACTCTCGCCAGGCCTGCTGGTCCCTGTTCTTTGCCCGTTTCAACTTCGCTCTCTCTTACCGTCCGGGGTCCCACAATGCCAAGCCCGACGCCCTTTCCCGCCAGTTCCAGAGGACAGAGGATTCTGTTGATAGACCTGAGCCCATCCTCCCTGCATCCTGCCTTGTTGCCGTGTTGACCTGGGACATAGAGGAGAGGGTGAGAGCAGCCACAGAAGGACCTCGAGGTCAGATGTGCTACTATGGGCCCACTCCAAGCTCTCCTGCCACCCTGGTGTTCAACGGACACGGCATGCCCTTCTCCAACGTTTCTGGTGGCCCAACTTGCAGGAGGACGTCCAGGAATTCATCAAATCCTGTCCAACTTGCAGTCAACCTCCTGCTGGGCTGCTTCAACCTCTTCCTGTTCCTCACCGCCCATGGTCTCACATATCCTTGGACTTTGTCACTGGTCTTCCCACCTCTGACAGCCACACTGTCATCCTGACCATCGTGGACTGCTTCAGCAAGATGGTCCACTTTGTGCCTCTGCCCAAGCTCCCCACTGCTAAAGAGACTGCTCATTTGGTTCTGCTCCATGTATTCTGCCTGCACGGCCTCCCTGTTGATGTGGTGTCAGACCGTGGTCCCCAGTTTTCTTCTGTGTTTTGGAGGGAGTTGTGCAGTTTGCTGGGTGCTACCGCCAGTCTGTCCTCTGGATTCCACCCCCAGACCAATGGACAGACTGAGCACATGAACCAAGAACTGGAAACAGCCCTGCGGTGCATGGCCTCCCAGAACCCCTCTTCCTGGTCATAACAACTACTGTGGGTTGAATGTGCTCACTCCCAACTCCCTTGTCTGCTCTGCCACCGGCCTCTCTCCATTTAAGTGTGCATATGGCTATCAACCACCACTGTTCCCAGCCCAAGAGAAGGAGATTTCCTGTTCGTCTGTCCAAGCCTTCATCCGTCGCTGCCACAGAACATGCCTCCAAGCTCACTCCATCCTCCTTCGTTCTGTGGGTCGATATGCTGCCACTGCCAACCGCCGCCGTACAACTGACCTACCTACCAAGCAGGTCAGCAAGTGTGGCTCTCCACCCGAGACTTACCTCCCCGGGTGATGGCACCTAACTTCATCGGGCCTTTCACTATCCAGAAAGTCATCAATCTGGTGGCAGTCCATTCTATGAGAGTTCACCCAACCTTCTATGTCTTTAAGATTAAGCCAGTCCACAATAGTCCCTTGGTCGCTGCGGCACCACCACCTCCCCCTCCATGAATGGTCGATGGCGGTCCAGTGTCCAGCCAGCCAATGAGTCTGCTTGTCAAGGGACCCGCATCTTGCCCCCACCTGCCCAGGATGTTGAGGATCGTTCTATGGGGGAGATGTCAGATGTCGGGGACAGCCTTCTGTCCCTGACTACGAGTATTGCCTGCCTGTTTTCTGTTCCTCGTCTGCCTTTGGCTGGTTGGCACTCTAGTTTTTGTCATATATGTCATATGTAATGATAATTGCTGGGTAATATGTATGCTGATGTTGTCTAGTATCAAGTCTCTGTTTAATCATGTAACAAGATGATACAATTTACAGTTGCTAGTTTAGGTGCAAAATCTCTCAAGACTGACAAGCTGAGCACATCTGCAAGCGGACATAACATAAAAACGGCAGCAAGACACACTGTCAGCAATATATATATATATATATATATATATATATATATATATACGCCTAAAACTCTGTGTGTGTGTGTGTGTGTGTGTGTGTGCTTCATATCTAGTACCTAGGACCTGTCATAACAGCGTGCATTGGGGCCCATCATAACTACCTTACACTACTGAGTAGGTGGACAAACTAACAGAAACACAACCAATCATGACTTCATGTGCCACATAGAAAAACTATATTAGGAGGGGTTCACATGCAGACCCTAAGCTTCACTGACTGAAACATGACACTGAAACATTTCACCTGTCAGTGCCATTTAAACAGTGCAACACACACTCACCAAAATACTGTAATAATACTGTAATTAAGTAGATTTTTTGGGTACTTGTACCCAAGTGTGTAATTTTACTTGAGCACAATTTACACCATGTAATCTACTTCGCTACTTTTAAAATCATAAGTCGCTACTGAGTACGCCCACAATTTGAATTAATATTCAATTAATCTATTAGTGCCAATTAAACTATGACGTAAGGAAAGGACAACTCCGCTGCAGCAGGCACAGGTGTCTGGCGGTAACATACCTACACAGCAGAGTAGAGACTAATTTATGGACTGAAGATTTGGAGACAAAGAAGCCAAGGGTGAGTGTCCATGCGCTCCACGCAAATCCTGTGAGCTCCGCGTTTGCAACGGCTTACCAGCGACAGAGAAGTCCGACTCCAGGTCCAGTAATTTACTCTTTCGTTGGCGTCATGACTGCCCAGTAGTACCTGGACAACCGAGCCGTGGCAGCACACTGTATGTGGCGTGTCAGAGGAGAAACAAGTCGTTCACATTTCTCTCTCTGTGGCAGGTAACGGCCCACAAACCTCACCGCACTTTAGGCACTGTTCTTTACTTATGAAGGGACTGTCAGGCGAGGAGGGTGGCTGGTTGATTTTTATTTCATTTATTTATTTTATTTTGATCCCCCCTATGTTAATCACTTATTGATGCTGTTTTTGAAGTATTAATAAGTCAATAAGTAATTTATTCCATTGAAATATCATTGATGTATTATAGAAAAGTGATTTATCTTTTTATAAATGACAAAAGGCACATCTGCCTCATTTTTGCTGTGGTATTGTGATACTACTCAGAACCGTGATACTTTCACTGGTATCGTACAGTGGGTCCCAATTTTGGTACCGTGACAACACTAGATGTCACAACCATTCCATTTGGAGTCGCGCAGTGAGGCGGCTCGGGTGCCGCTTAAAAAAGTGTTCCCCCACTTTTGGGAGTGGGTGAACACTGCTCTCTCAGAGGCCCAAAGTGTTCCCCTACTTTTAATTTTACAAATTAAGCACTGGTTATTAGTTTGGCTAAGATAAGTCTGCAAAGATATTGTCACTGCCACTGGTTTGCCTGACATTAAAATAAGAGGGAGCTAGCTAACGTGTGCTCGTGCCTGCATGCATAATTAAGCTACAATTCTTAGAAATGTTTTAGCTTAATATTTGGACAACCACTGTCATTACAATAAATTAAATCTGTCATTTAATACTCACAGGCCTACATTCAGCAGGCCTATATTTTTGTCTTGAGTGGCGGCTATGTTATACGAAACATTAACCATGAAAATTAACCATGTCATGTTAGCTTGTCGGTAAGGGGGGTAAATAGCGCTCCAAATTCAGGCTAACGTTTAGCATGGAAAACGGCACAAGCAAGGTGTCCCTTGTTCTCTTACTTCAAGATACTTGAATGAAGATGTTTTCGTATGATAATCATTACCCCTTTACAGACACGTCCACTTCACTCTAATCCCTTGCAGTTTTGTGCAAAACCCACGCGGTTATTTTGTGTGCGGTATTTATGTAATTTCGCCTATTGTATTTTATTATTCCTGCATATTGAGGTCCTTAAACAGTATTACAGTTGGATAAATTGGGGCTGACTGGAAAGCTGTGACTCTTGTGGAGTCAGTGAGCCCCATGTGTTCATGTGTGTGCCATGTGTTTACACTCTTGCCTCATAATAGTCATATCATTGCAGTAATTTCACTGTATAAGGTGAGCTGTTTTTGATATTTTATACAGGTGAATGGAATCGAATGCCTGCTATTGATGACACAATAAAACATCCATCGGTTAAAAGTAATTAATACTCTGAGTAGTTTTTGAGAAGAGTACTTTGTACTTTTACTTAAGTATTTTTTAAACACCAGTACTTGTAACTGAGTACAATTTAAGCAGTGTAACAGTACTTGTACTTGAGTACAAATTTTCAATACTCTTTCTACCTCTGCTTTTTCGTTTTGAAAAAATGCCACGTTTAGACGACAACGTTTTGATAACAATTGCCGTGCATACGTGCCAGGCCAGTAGTTGGTGGTGTGACACTTACACTTCCTTCTACAGAGCGGCAATGTATAAACAAACAAAATGGCAACTGCACGAACGTTTGTCTGGATGGATGACGAGGTGGAGTTGCTACAGTAAATCTACACTATGATGGGGAAGCGTCAATAAATTCAATAGGGAGAGCAACACAAGCAGAGTTCGGGAGTCCATTATTGTTGTGATGGTCGACTTTCTCACGCATGCCTAGTGACTGGAGGCATGATGCGCATGTGCGAAAAGTCTCCGTTTTCAGAGGAACTGCATATTGAAATTTTACATGACAACGGAGACGGTGCCGTTTCCAAAAAATTGCACTCTGGAACTCGTTTTCAAAAAGTTGCATTTTCAGGCACCCAAAATGCCACTGTCGTGTAAACGATCGGCCAAAAAGCAACTAAAATGTACCGTTTTCAGATGAAATCGTTGTCATATAAACAGGACCTTTGCTTGTCCCTTGTTTTTCCTCACAATCACTGTACTAACTCTAAAACCAAATGCACGATAATCAGGCCTGTACTTGGACCAAGTTACCTCATGAACTGGAGCCTCCAAATATCTAAAATAGGTGGCTTCATGGAAAGATATAGCCTTAAAAAGTATATATGTTTACCAAAATGTGTATTGAATTTCCAGTGAAGAGATCACATAACTATGTTATTATCTACACCAGGCATAGGCCTGGAGGGGATCATGTGTTTGGTGGTGTGTGCATAAGTGTGTGTAGCTCTCTAGCCACAGCTAATCTTGTGAACTACTGGACCAATCAGTCCAATATTTTGTGTTCCAGGATCACTTGTGGTTGTGGTGATTCATATTACTTGAAAAACCTGTTTTATTGACTGTTTTGTACTATCTTTAACTGCTGACTCCTCAATCCTCTTAACTGGCTGGTTGGGGAAGCAAGTTTTCTAGAAAATGTTTCGGCTAAAACATTAAGCCTTATCATCTGTTGCACGACCTTTGGCCTTCAGCGTGACACAAAAACTGATATCCATGCTATATTTATACGTTTGGTCTCATTTTGAACAGAAGCATCTGTAGATTAATTCCATATCTGATATGTTATGATCCACTAAACTCAAACACATTACAAGATGAATAAGTCCCCATTTTTGTTAGCTTCACCACCATCTTGACTGTAAGGGAGCTGGGAAGGACAATTCTACCAGGCAGAGCTGCAGCCCGTTTTATTCCACCTGCCTCACGTGCCCAGTTTTGTAGACATGCAGATTTTCATTGATTTGGTGATTTTTATTTGATATTTGTGCTTCTAGTAAGCAGGTAGTGAGCAGATAGGTAAGCAGGTGGTAGTAAGCAGGTGCTTGTAACTAAGCAGGTGCTGTTATTAAATGGTTTCTTTTTTGTCTGCTTTAATTGTGTTTATTGCTGTTATTTTTTCTACTTTGTTGTGCTGTAACCTACAGAAAAAATTTAATGCTATTCAAAGTCAAGTTCTGACATACTAAAATAAGACAAGCTTAGCCAACTTCTGTTGTCTCAGTTTGTTAGAGTCTAGTTCCTCAGTTTGTTTTATGCTGTTTGTTTTCATGTCGGTCATTTGTATTGCACTATATGTTGGTTGTTTGTTCTGCTCCATCCATCCATCCATCCATCCATCCATCCATCCATTTTCATCCACTTATCTGGGGCTGGATTGTGCGAGCAGTAGGCCAAGCAAAGCACCCCAGATGTCCCTCTCCCCAGCAACACTTTCAAGCTCCCCCTGGGGGATCCGAGGTGTTCCCAGGCCAGATGAAATAATTCCTCCAGTGTTTTCTGGGTCTGACTTGGGGCCTCCTACCAGTGGGACATGCCCAGAACATCTCTAACAGAAGGTGCCCAGGAGGCATCCTAATCAGGTGCCCAGATTCTGTATCAGATTCTGTCTCATTCTTTCAGTCACTACCCAAGGTTTATGACCATGAGCAAGGGTTGGGACATAGATGGACCAGTAAATCAAAAGGTTCACTCTCCAGCTCAGCTCCCTCTTCATGGTCTGGCACTGTACAAGACCAAAGATACTTGAACTCCTTCTTCCCCTAGAGGTGGCAATCCAGCATTTTCAGACAGAGAACCATGGCCTCAGACTTGTAGGTGCTGACTTACATACAGACTGCTTTACAATGAGCAACAAACCGCCCCAGTGCCTGCTTAAGGTCAAGGTGTGATGAAGCCAACAGAAGCACATCATCTGCAAAAAGCGGAGACGCAATTCGGATGTCCCCAAACGGGACCCCTTCCTTCCCCTAGCTGCACCTTGAGATCCTGTCCATGAATAACACAAACAGGATCAGTGACAAGGGACAAATGTGTGCTCTGCACATGGGATGTGGTAACAAGACAGTGTTAGACAGGATTTTGGGAGGGGGGGTGTCCCCGGAAGAAAATTTTGAACATTGTAAATTGAAATTGAAATGAATTTGTATACAAAATGTACAGAAAGGTAAAATCATCAATTTTTGAAAAAGTATTGCAATTTCATTTTGTCTTTAATGTTATTATCTTATATTATCTTTGTAATATGATTATCTTATATAATGTTACTACTATCCTAAAACATTCTCCAGGTCCTCTGAAACTCTGCAGGACTTATTTCCACCCTGCCCAGCAGCAGAACTGTGGCGAACGGCCCCTAACTGCGGGAAGAACGGAGCAGGCTTCCCTGGAGGTCTGCCGCTTTTCCCGGTCCCTCTTCTCCACACTCTGGGCTCTAGTTTTGCAGACCGGGCGAGGCGGGGGCACAGCGCACCTGCGCTTCGCCAACTGGGTGTGGCCAGGCGGATTTTACAAGTTTGGCACACCGCTGGCGCAGCTACTAGTCTGTCCAACCTCCGTCCCTCCTACCTGCGCAAGTTGGAAAGAGGGAGGAGAGAAGGCGTGGAGTGGGTTTTACACACATCACACCAATCAAATGAGCCCCTCTCCTCGCCCTTAAATGCGCCGCGCGAAGGCGTAATGAGAGTTTACTCAATTCACCATGGCAGAAGAGAGCAGCAGCGTCAGACGGCCAAGCTTTTCTTTCCATTTTAAGCCAGCTTGGTGGAATTGCTGTATCATCGAGCCAATATGTCATGATCCTCATATTTGAGGCCCAATAATAGGATAGGAAACTTGGAAGTGCCAGACCCCCTCCTTTCTAGATTTACAAAGGTGTTTCTTGCCAATTCCATGTGTTTTGTTGTTCCATAAAAAAGGGTCACAATTGAGTCTAAACGTTTGAAGAAGGATTTAGCGAGAAATACAAAATAAGTACAGTAATTGAGGCAGAAAGATCATTTTAATGGCGTTAATTCTGCCAAATAATGATATTAGAAGGTTCTTACAGAATTGTATATTTGACTGTAATTTAGAAAACAGGAGGAAGGTTTCTAGGAATCTGAATTCCTAGAAATTTCACTGTAGATATTTTAAAAGGAAGACATTTTTCATAAAATTGGAAAAATCTGTCATTAATATCTTTGGATTTTGTTAAGATCTCACCTTTGTCAGATCTACTTTTGTGTATTGCACGGTCATTTTCCTGTTTTCTGAGCTGCCAGGCTAAAAGTCTGTGTGGTTTATCACTGAATTTCTGTTGGGTATAAGAATATAAGAATGCCTTGCTAACTTTTGCTCAGAGTATCTTGTTGTATTCATATTTCAAAAATGATGTTTTCTTATGTAATGCATTAGAGGGTGTTTGGGCATTTTCTCTGTCTAGCAGTTTTATTTGATAATATATTTCAAGTAATTTCACCTTATTTTTCTTCTTTCTAGATGCTTCATATAAAATGACACAGCCCCTGAGAAACATTTTAGATGCCTCCCAGTAGAGGGATATCTGTGTTTTTAGATAATCACAGAATTCTTTTTCAGTGAGTAGCAGAAGGTTTAACCTCCAATTCACTTGTGGTTTCTGTGATCTTCTTTATCAGATACTGTGTCTTTATCATAAGTGCGGTACCTCTAGCTTTTGCTGGAAAAGATGAGTGGTATACATTTCCAATGCATTTACACTTAAGTCAGGTATGAGCATAATTTTTCAAATGAGTTTCCTGTAGAAATATTATATCTGGTGATAATGACTTAAGATGGGCAAACACCTTCTCATTGTTCAAGCCATGTTCATTCCAGCTGGCCAGCCTCTCCTCCTGTCCTCTATATACAAATCATTTTGAACTGACATTTAAAAAGTTACAGAATAAGGACAGATTTTGACTAATTGACCTTTAAATGGTAACATTAAAATAGTAAGTAAGTGTGTCCTCTCACCTCTCGTCATAATGAGATGTAGACGTTGGTAAAGGCAGTCCAGTGTCCCATTGTCCACTTGGCTGGGGTATTTAAGGTTTTCGTGACCCTCTCCTTAATCTACTGTGACTGTCCGAAGTGTTGCTTGATGTAATCCTATGCTTCTTTTGGGTCGGTAAGACATTTTCACATCTCCGTTACCATTAATCTGGCCGGGTATATATATATATATATATATATATATATGTTCATTCCAGCTGGCCAGCCTCTCCTCCTGTCCTCTGTATACAAATCATTTTGAACTGACATTTAAAAAGTTATATATATATATAGTTCATAGCAGTTCTTTTCTTCTTGCAGTGTTTCCCATTAATTAACGAAACTATGGCGGCCCGCCATAGTTTAATTTGACCCGCCATAGTTTTTAAATAAAAGATTTAGGCTGTCCACTTGTGATCAAATCACCCAAGAGATTTAGATATCAATTCCTAGATGGCAGAAAACTTGCTTCAACTCAACCACGACAAAACCAAGGTCTTAGTTATTGTTCCTGAGGCTCAGAGAGAGAAACTAAACACAAAACTGCAAGAACTGGCACTAAAACCCTGTCATCCGGTGAAAAACCTTAATGTTATCTTTGTTTTTTGAACCACATATTAGAAGTATAACCAAAACTGGATTTTATCATCTTAAGAACATTGTCAGAGTGCAATGATTTCTCTCCCAAGCCAACACAGAGACACTGATGCATGCTTTTATCACCTGCAGAACTGATTACTGTAATGCTCTACTTTCTGGTCTTCCTAAGACAAACATTGTCTATTACAGTCATTACAAAACTCAGCTTATGAGGACCAAGAAGTGAGCACACATTACACGAATTTTAAAGTCTCAGTATTGGCTTCGCGTGTGCTTCAGAATTGATTTCAAGATCCTTTAATTGATTCATAAAGCTGTTAAAGGTCTTAGTCCGACCTATTCATCACATTTGCTTTTATTGTATGAACCCTGTAGGACCCTCAGGTCTTCTGGCCTTTTAAGTTAGAACAGAAATCCACGGTGAGGCATCATTTCATAACTGTGGTTAACTTCTGTGGAATGGTCTGCCTGAGGACTGCAGAGTGTTGATATTTTCAAAAGCAAAATCAAGACCTATTTATTTTTATTGTGTGAAGCACTTTGTGTTGCATTTTATTTGTATGAAAAGTGCTATATAAATTAAGATTGATTGATTGATTCAATCAAACAATCAATCAATCAATTTTATTTATAAAGCCCAATATCACAAATAACAATTTGCCTTAGAGGGCTTTACGGCATACGAAATCCCTCTAGAAGTATGACTAATGATAACAGCAGCAGTAGGAGGCATCAGGCAGGTGCACGGCAGCAGCACAACCATGTCACACGATCCAGGCACAGCTGCAATACGAGTTAACCTGCCAGATAGTGGAGCGCAAAGGCTCCGGAGAAGAAGCTGAGTTAGTGACATGCAGTAATAGGACGTGAATGCTAGCAAAGGAGAGAAAGAGAGGAGGAGAGAAGGTGCTCGGTGTATTATACGTGGTGTATTATAGGAGGTCCCCCGGCAGACTAGGCCTATATCAAACTAACAAGGGGCTGGTCCAAGGCAAGCCTGAGCCAGCTCTAACTATAAGCTTTTATCAAAAAGGAAAGTCTTAAGTCTAGTCTTAAATTTGGAGACGGTGTTTGCCTCCCGGATCGAAACAGGAAGATGATTCCACAGAAGAGGAGCCTGATAGCTGAAGGCTCTGGCTCCTGATCTACTTTTGGAGACTTTAGGGACCACGAGTAACCCTGCATTCTCAGAGCGCAGTGTTCTAGTGGGATAATATGGCTTTCCCTACTTTTACAGGGAGCCAGTGCAGAGAAGCTAAAACAGGAGAAATGTGATCATGTTTCCTGTCGGCACACATGTTGCTGCATTCTGAATTAGTGAGAGAGTTTTCAAAGACTTATTAGAGCTACCTGATAATATGGAATTACAGTAATCCAGCCTAGAGGTAACAAAAGCGTGGACCAATTTTTCTGCATCTTTTTGGGCCAGAATAGGCCTAATTTTCGCAATGTTACGCAGATGAAAAAACGCAGTCCGTGAGGTTTGTTTTAAATAGGAGTTAAAAGACAAATCTTGGTCAAATGTTACACTGAGGTTTCTTACGGTAGTGCTAGAGGCCAGAGCAATGCCATCCAGAGAAACTATATCATCAGATAAAGAGTTTCTGATTTGTTTGTGGCCGAGAACAATACCTTCAGTTTTGTCTGAATTTAACATCAGGAAATTGGAGCTTGGAGCTTGATCCATTTCTTCTGGCTTTATCGATAAATACAATTGTGTATCATAGCAATGGAAATTTACAGAGTGATTTCTAATGATGTTACCTAAGGGAAGTATATATGAAGTGGACAGAACTGGTCCGAGCACAGAACCTTGTGGAACTCCAAAACAAACTTTAGTACGTAGAGATGATTCATCATGAACATGAACGATCTGAAAACGATCAGATAAATCAGATTTGAACCAGCTTAATACAGAACCTTTTAGGCCAATTAAATGTTGTTGTTGTCAATCAGCTGATGTTAGGGAGACGTGACCATCCTGTCAGATCAGCTGATAAAGACGCGTCACAGCCACCACCAAGTGACACTTCTGAGGAAGGTGGAAGTTTCCGCCGAAACATGTCAAGAAGCCCAAATAGGTATGTAACACCTTAAGACATGTCTGAGATAAAAGAACAACTAAAGTGATTATCAGAAATTAAAGACATAATGAACACCATTGAACTGCTCCAGTCTCTGTAGTAGAATTTGGTGATCAATTGTGTCAAATGCTGCACTAAGATCTAATAAAATAAGTACAGAGGCGAGTCCTTTGTCTGAAGCAATCAGAAGATCATCTGTAATTTTAACTAGTGCTGTCTCAGTGCTTTGATGCACTCTAAATCCTGACTGAAATTCCTCAAATAAATTATTATCGTGGAGAAAGTCACACAGCTGGTCTGCAACTACTTCCTCAAGGATCTTTGACATAAAGGGAAGATTAGATATTGGTCTATAGTTGGCTAACACCTCTGGATCCAGGGTGGGCTTTTTTTGAAGAGGTTTAATTACAGCTACCTTAGATGATTGTGGTACATAGCCTGTTAATAAAGATATATTGATCATGTCTAATAAGTGAGTGTTAAACAAAGGTAAGACTTCCTTAAAGGAGAAGTCTGGTATTTTGCACTTTGAGTCCCATTTCTGGGTTGCTTATGATTAAATAGAGTGGCTAAGACCAAAATAGTGACGATTGCTCACTTTCGGCAAATTTGGCTTTCCCCTGCCTGGCTGAATACTGCTGCCTATGGCCATGTGTGAATCTGTCCCTAAAACCACCCTAAACGTTCATTTTCAAAGCCATGAAACTCACCGAGTGGTCTGTGGTGTTCGTTGATGTTCTGACATAAAAATCGTATCAAACTGTGGTTTCCGTGATGATTTATTTGACATTTTGTCAACAAGGTTGTAATCATTGTAGTCTTTTAGCTCAGCGAAAGTGCCGGCTCGACAGTGCTGTGTGCGCTCCTGGAGCGAACAAAAAAGTTTTCTAATACGTTTAAACAACTGCACAATGGATTACTCACATGTAAACAACCGTCACAGTATGATGCCTTTGAACACAACGCCAACCTTGCTTCTTCTCTGTGTCCCATTACATTGCAATGGTTTCCTGCCGGTTGGCGACACCCACGTAAAGGAGCATTATCACCATCAAGTGGGCTGGTAACGCTTCAGGATCGAACGAACGATCAGGTGGAAGTTTACACACGGGTGTGAGGCAGCTGAACAAATAGTTCCACAATCGATATGAATTGCGAAAACACGGATGGAAACCACAGTTTGCTACGATTTTTATGTGTATTTTTATTTTACTTCTCCTTTAAGTAGCCTAGTTGGGATGGGGTCTAAGAGACACATTGATGATTTAGATGAAGAAATCATTGCGGTCAATTGTTAAAGAGAATCAGGGAGAAGCTATCTAAATATTAGGTTTTACAGCTGTGTTTGAGGGCAGACTGGTTTCCGTTTGAAGGCAGGAGATCATGAATTTTGCCTCTAATAGTTAGATTTTTGCCATTAAAAAAGCTCATAAAATTATTACTGCTAAGGGCTAAAGGAATGCAAGGCTCAATAGAGCTGTGACTCTCAGTCAGCCAGTGCTGAAAAGAAACCTGGGATTGTTCTTATTTTCTTCTATTAATGCTGAGTAATAGTTTGCTCTGGCATTGTGGAGGGCCCTCTTATACGTCTTGAGACTGTCTTCCCAGACTAAATGAGATTCTTCCAGTTTGGTTAATTGCCAATTCCTTTCAAATTTTTGCAATATTTGATTGATTGATTGATTGATTGATTGATTGATTGATTGATCTGTAGTTATTTTGCATCTCTTTTTATTCATTTTGCATGTCTTTGTGATTATTCTAATATTGCAAATATTTCACCCCTGATGAAGTCACAGTGACTGTTAGAGTCACACAGCCTATTGTATGAAAACAGCAGCATTTTTTGTCTGTGATGAAATATTAAGCAGTGAACTTCAGGTAACACTTTTCCTCCAACAAAGCACTCACGTAATATTTTGAAATTAAAGTATTTCAGCTCTGCAGGTGGATGAATGACAGATGTTATACCTTCCCAGCAGAGTGCTGTGTTGCATGGTGGCATGGTGTGGTTTATGTATCATCAGTGTTTCGTTTGTTTTGACCATATCTATGGCCTTTCAGGTAACAGGGTACTGTGACTTTCACTGAGGACAGCTTCTCTCTGCCTGCTACCAACAGCTAAACTCTGTAAGGTAAATGCTGAGCTGTGGTGAGTGTGTGTGAGTGTCCAGACTGTGAGAAAGATTTTAAATGACTATACAGCAATATGTGTAATATTGTTGGAGAAAAATAAGATATAGATAGATATAGAGCCATTTTTAGACTTCTTTTTTTAACATCTACTAATCAACAAATGCATGGTTTCTTTAAGTGCTGGTGTAAAACTAAGATTTCCCATGGATGGATGCAAACTCAACAATGTGTTAACTCATGCAATAAAAAATACTTATGCTTTTAGGCACACACTACAGGTATTTTAAAACCAAACGTTATTTAATTATTTTTTAATTTAAGCTAAAAAAAAAGAGGAAATACTCATGTTGGGTTTATTTTTTTGTAAAATTATGTGTTATATATTCAAAATAGGTTCTATTTATTCCCTTTTTACTATTATTAAAGGTATTTAGGTTGAGTTCTTTTCATTTTTAAAATAGTATAACACTTCTTGAAGTGGGGCTGTATCTTTGTGTAAATGGGGGTGTTTTTATGGAAAGGAAGATGCATTTTTGATCACCACGATTCTTTTTAAGAAACTTTCCTTTACAGCTGTAAGTCATGTGTCATGTGTGTCATAAAAACCACAGAGTGTGTTTTTGATAAAAGCAGTGAGTCTTAGCTCTTCCTTTATGCAGATACACTGCCAAACATAAAACAGGTAGGTTGCCATCACAAACAGCATGCAGGTGAAAATATTTTTACACACACTCAGAGGCTCTGAGTAGATGCAACACACAGTGTACTGCAGTATAGTGTATGTGATAAGACCTCAGAGTTCATTTAATTGTTCTGATGAGATTAAAAAGTAAATTTGTAGATTAAAACATATACATTCATTCTCTGGGGCCATCAAGTTACAGAAGGAATGAAAATACACTGAGTTTACAATCACTGGTCCTCTTTTAACCTTTTAGTAAGGGGTTTCAGCATGATGTAGGTATTAGAAGTGATGTCCTAACCCAGGCCTTAGACCCAGACTATAAATATAGAATTCACATTTCTTAAATTCAAGAAAACACTGTAGTAGTGACATGCACTGACATGAACTAGAGCTACAACTGTACAAATATGTTAAAGAAAGTAGGCTACAGTATGTCAGAGTGCTTTTCTATTTCTGGGGGTAGGAGGAGAGAAGCTTCAGCCTCAAGTGTCACTACGACCTCTCAGAACAGTGTAAGACTATTAGCACATAGCTGACCCAGACAGGCAGCTCACTTTCCTAGAGGCTACTGCAAAGTCCACGCTCAAGTCTGTGAGATAACTGACACTCATTCAGCATGGCTCCAGGGCCAGAAATGAGCTGTGCTCTGGCCTTATTGTGTTGTCACATCATGAGCAGATTTATTTTCTTTTATAGATTTGTAGACAAATAATATCATCATTTCAGTAAGAGCATCAGATCAGGAAACACCTATAGGTGTCGTTCTGGAGGACGTGAACATTTTGACATTTAATTTGGACAACTTTTTTTGAAATCCTGGCTCAGGTCGTGACTTTGGATAATCCCAAGAACAACACTTAATTCACTTCGGTTGTACTGGGGTGGAGGCAAAATCTCAGAGTTAATTATCTCCCAACCTGTGCAATTTCAACTAAATCTGCATGGACAGATATACACAAAGTACGTTAGTAAATATATTACAATTTTTGTGAACTGACTCTTTAACTTTGCCGATTTTCAACCAGCTCATGTCATAACAGTGTGGGTAGTATGTGTAATTGCTGTTTCTCTACTCTCAGACCAAACTCAGACCAAACAGTAAAACTAAGCAGTGCTGATCAAATATAAATCAAGATTCTGTTACTGTGTTGTTTATTTCTCACCTCTAATGTATTCAGAAACATATTTTAGCTTACTGTTTTACTGTAATGTTGCTTATGGTTATTACCAGCCGGCATCCATATTGCTTTCGGATGTACCACGTCACCCACCAGCGGGAGCATTTATTGGTCTGCTGTGGCGCAGTGCATTCTGGTGGTTGTGGGTTTTCTACCTCTTTAGCACAAGCAAATGCCACAGTTCCTTTTAATTTATTTCCTCCGGTCATGTAGCACAGATTACAAATGTATTTTTGTCTTTCTTCTGTGTAGACATCCCAACTTTACAAAGAGACCCTCTTTCCAGCAGTAAAATACTTGCTCTACTTTCTATATGCAAGATGCAATGTTCTTGAAGTGGATTAAAGCTTTATTAGTACCGGGGCGTCAGTGGCTTAGTGGTGGAGCAGGCACCCCATGTACAAGGCTGTTGCTGCAGCGGCCCGGGTTCCACTCCGGCCTGTGGCCCTTTGCTGCATGTCACTTCCTCTCTCTCTCCCCCTTCATGCTCGTCTGTCCTATCAATTAGCTGCAAAAAGCATAGTTAACTGTTAATAAGTGCATAATAAAGGATTTATTAAGCTTAATAAGGCACTGTTCTCACTTTAGATCCGGTAGCTGCCAAAAAAAAAAAAAAAAGCATAGTTAACTGTTAATAAGTGCATAATAAAAGATTTATTAAGCTTAATAAGGTACTGTTTTCACTTTAGATCTGGTAGCTGCAAAAAAGCATAGTTAACTGTTAATAAGTACATAGTTAACTGTTAATAAATGCATAATAGAGTATGTTTTCATCTTAATAAAGCAACAAAAAATCTTAGTAAAGGTTTAACAATGACGTAATATGTAAGTTAGTTAAACTGTGTTTGTAATGCTATTATAAACAGTTGTAAGAAACTCATAAGGCTTTTATTAACGTTCTTAAGCAGTCTATAAACTGTTAACAAGTTTCTTATAAGTGCTTATAAATGTCTTATAATCTAACAATTAACATGTTTATAATGCTATTATTAACACTTATATAGTCTTATTAAACATTTAAGAATGTTAATAAGCATCTTATAAGGAGTTATAAGCACCTTATTACATATTAACTAACGCTTATTACAAGGACCTTAAAATAAAGTGCTTCCTAAAGGCCCATTCTCCACCCAACACATTGTTGGGTAGTGGTTCTCTCTATGGGCCCCCCACCTCACAGGAACCAGCGGCGCTGCCTGCACTGTCTATATTTATGCCCCTGACTGTAAGTGTGACTCTCTCAGATTGCTGCAGTAGAAGCTCTTCAGCTAGATACACAGGTCTTTAACAAACTGAATATTATTGACCAACAAATGAGCACATAAGGATCACTCAGGTAGAGTGGAAAGTTTTCTCTAGAAACACTACACTGCTGTTTGTTGTCATCTTACACACATGGCAGCACGACCAGCATTTATCCTTTCACAAAGCATAACGTGTTGGTTTTAGAGGCTGAACTTTGCATCACAGTAAACATTATGGATGTCAATATTGATGGTGCTCGACAGCAAATGTCAGGAGGGGCTCCTGAAGGCATATTCCATTCCAGTAGGAGTTAGTCAGTGTTCAGTTTGAGGAGGAGCTGCAGGACATCTTGAGACTGTTTCATACACATCTGTAAACTGCTCTTTACATGCTGCTCTCAAACCAGTCTAATGCCACTGAGATAGACAAACATAAAATCTGATTCATTTAAAGCTTTGAAAGTGAGTGACGTTACCCCTTTAAGATAGAAACTGTGTTTCAGTAATCAACATCCTCTCTGCTCTCCGGCTGTTGCTCAATTGAGCCATCTCTAGAATGAGAAAATTGACAAATAAATACATAAAAAAAGAAAAAATACATTTTAGAAAATAAATAAATAAAAATAAATGTAAAAATGTTGGTGTGTTTTCCTTAATAGAAGTTTTTAGATATTTTACAATTGTGTGTTTTTTTTTCCTGCTGCTGCTGCAGTCATCACTGCTTTTTTTTTTTTTTTTTTTTTTTTTTTTAAATATATATATCATTAAAACAATTCATTCTACATGGACACATGGGGACATAACACAAACCACAAATGGTATATTTCCTGATCGGAAAGAAATACATACAGTTTGAACATGTCTTACATACAATACAAAAGCTGTCTTTACGAAACTTTTTTTTTTTTGGTTAGGGACACTGCATTGTACAAATACTCATGGTTGCAGTAAATTAGCCTTTTGTCCACTTTACAGCCACCTGTTGTTTGTATAGCTTTTATGTCACTAAGATTTTCCAAATCTAACTGTAAAGGAAACACCATACATAAAAGATACAATGGGAACAGAGGCATTTCTACCTTTTTTTTTTCCCTGTTAAAGGGTTTTTTGGGGGGGTTTTCCTTATCCGTTGCGAGGGTAAAATTGATTGAAATGATTGATTGAATCTATATACAGTAGAAAGCAATCCAGAAATGAGAGTAATCAGAAGAAACACCACAATAATACAATTTGAATTATTAATCCACATCACAGCTGTAAGAGTATGAATGCATGTGGGAAAGAGTGAGATCTAGTTTTAATCCTAAACTTCAAAACCACAACTTGATGACTAAGTAATGGTTGGTTTTCAGCCTGTAACAGGGTGTGGCAGTAAAGCTTTCTTAGTACTTAAACTCTGATCCTCTTCTCTGGTGTTTTGTAACCATCACAGGTGCAAAATAACTACGTATATCTAAGTAGATTTTAAGGTACTTGTTCTTTACTTGTGTATTTCCATTTTACGCTTCTTTATACTTCTACTCCACTACTCCAGTTCAGATGGAAATATTGTACTTCTTACTGCACTGAGCAAACAATCATCTGACTGCTTTCGTTCCCTCCTTAATTAAGAATTTACAATGAGAAACATATGACAAGCTTAGTGCCCAATACTAAACCAATGGCTTCCACCATCTTTGGCATGTGAACCCTCACAAAGAAACAGTGTGTAGTTGGAGCTCCATATAATTTTTTCACTGTCTCTAAGTTTATTAGCAGTTCCACCAAAGAGTTGTTTCCCTTAAAACCTCTCAGATGGCTCAGACGTTCAAGGCCTAAGGGAGTCGAATAATCCAAACTTTTAATAAAGAATAATCTAGGAATAAAGTCCCAAAAATAAATACATGAATGTTCTCCCTGTGTCAGTGTGGGTTTTCTCTGGGTACCCTGGCTTTCCCCAGAAGTTTCTTTCTTCTTTCAACCTCATCAATCATCTCATACCCTTCAATTTATCTTGTGACTCTTTGGAGGAGTGGAACCCCTTGGTTAGGAACCACTGGACTAACAGCATTGAATGAGGTATTATATGAAGTATTATAACCACCTTGAACAGCTACAGCACAACTAAAATGCTGCTTACATGCTGATGCATCAATATTAACAATCTAATATTGTCATCTACACACATGGGTGTAGGTTTCATTTCAAAATTGGAAGAGACCCATATAAAAATTAGAGCAAATTTTGAGCATCAAAAAACATTTTCTGCATGAATTTATGATGTAAAAGTCTTGAATTAAAAAAATGCTACTTCATGTTTTTATTAGGTAGGGGGTGAGGGAGGGCTATGTGTAAATAGCCTATGTGATATCAGTCATAGGACAGAATTAGTAATCTTACTTTCAGTATACACACTACTTATGTAGGAATGGCTTGTTTTTACATCGTGGTATTGGTATGGAAGGATCTGAATGGCCTACTTTCTCCCCCAGTGGAAGACATTCTGGTGCCATCTGCTGTTTAAAATCAATGTGATAACTGCAGTGTAATCTAAGTGTAAGAGTACATACTGGTATCAGAATACCTTAATATATAATTTAGATTATACATTTATAACACATTATAAATATAGCTATAATTGACACTGCTCAAGTATAGTACTTAAGATACTGTTTAACAGTTTATCCCAGGCTTTTTGACTTGTAGCATTTATGTGCAGTGTAGTGCTTATACAAAATGAGTGTTTACTTGTGGCTCCTTTTCATATTCCAGATGTGTATATATGTTTTGTTAACATTTCCTCTGAAGAGACATGTCTCCTCTACACTTCTCACGTTTCATTTCAGAACCCTTTTTTTTTCTTTTTTCCTCTCCCATTAATCATGTCGTAACCCTTCAGAATTATTACAATTAATTATTACAAATTTGCCTCAGAGGGATATACAACATATGACATCCCTCTGCCCTTGGACCCTAAGGAATAAGGAAATCTCCACAAAAAACCCTTAAGTGGTAAAAAAAAGGAAGAAATCTCAGGAAGAGCAACCGAGGAGCAATCCTTCCCCCAGAAAGGACAAATGTGCAATAGATGTTGTGTGGGCATGTCTAAGTGGTAGGACACCATGGATGCGTTCCGAATTGCATACTTTTTCTTTTTACTTTTAGTAGGTACTGCAACTGCCCTTAACGTACTGTTGCATGCAGTATGCACACAGTCAGGACACACAACTTCCTTAAAACATTACGCCCTCTTACTTTTATATCCGTTACCATGGAGATAAAACAAAAGGCGGTTCACTGAGCTCACCAGATATGGAGGACAACCCAGAGAGCTCTGCTGTTGTTATTTTGCAACAAGTAATATCTGCATACATTGTGGTTTCTAACATATTAATGATAGTAAAATTACAGAGGCTTATTAGTTAGATTATTAGTCACCTGAATGCGCTGTCATCCATCATTGTGACTTCTGACAGCTGTCAATGAGCTGTCAAGCAGTCATCTGTTTGCGGCTCAGTCGATGTGACGAATCATCTGCTGCATGGAGGATTGTGGGTCGGAATAGCCAGAAAAGCATGCTGGCTTGCATACTGCAAAATCAGACCGGGTGTAGTAGAACATCCTGGTATTTTTTCTGCATACTGCATTTGAAATACTAATACTAATACTACATACATAATCTTTTTCTGGCATACCATATAGTGTGCCTGGTGAAACCATCCTGATCTCGCGAGCTCATATTCTATTTCCCTCTGTAGATCAGTCTGGCCATGGAATCTTAAACGCGAATTCTGGCATCGGTTCTGGCTTAACCAATCATAACCATTTATTACTTCGGGACGGGTTATTTGAAATCACGTCATCAGAACAGGAGGGACAAGGAGCAGAGTGAATGCATTTCGTAAACAACCAACATGGCTACTGCTTTTGAAACTGCTATGTTAAATGTGTTGAACGAACTGGAATGTATATTTTCTTTAAAAGCAAAGCAAACGGCTGCACTGAAAGCTTTTATTTAAAAAAAAAAGGATGTGTTTGCTGTCCTTCCTACGGGATTTGGTAAAAGTTTAATTTACCAACTGGCTCCGTTGATCGGGAAAAAGATGGGACTCAGTGAAAACCCAGTGGCTATTGTTGTTTCTCCGCTAGTTGCTCTCATGGAGGAGCAGGTCAGGGAAGCGACCAAGCTGGGAATCACAGCCATGCAACTCAGAGTCCACAGTGAGGAGGAAATCCGCAAAGACGGCAATATTCTTTCAATCAGGAGAGACACGTTTTTTGGTTAGGAAAGAAAATATTTAATTACAAATGCACATGAGAATGAAATGTGAAAATGTGAAAACTCTTTGGCGATTAGACCCCTTTGACATGGAGAGCTATAAGGAGGGTGATGGATCCGTAGCCAATTAGGGAAACCCCCCCGGGGTCTAGACACTGGCGGTCATAGAGGAAGTGAGAGGAGATGAGGGTTAGATGGATGGGTGCTGATGATCTGGATGAGTGGAGGTATGAGTCTTCAGGTTTGTCTTTGACCTTGGATGTAACGGCTGGAGGTGAAGGGGTGGAGGAGGGGCAGCGATTCTGCCTAGAATGACAGCTGAAAGCAGCAGAGGAGAGAACAGATTTAAAATCTCGTAGTGACAACCTGATTGGCTGATGAAGGTCGTGGCTAATTATGATAGGACAGCTAGAAGAAAGCACGCCCGGAGGCAGCTGATTGGAGGAAGCAGTGGGAGTGAGAGTGGGAGAATTGTGAATGAATGAGCACAAAAAGGTCTTCCTGATTGAACTTACGCTGAGCTTCATTTCCCAGATATCATCACAGCTCATCTCCGCTGCACGCTGCATGCTGCACGCTGCACACTGCAATGCAATTCAATTCAATTCAATTCAATTCAAATAACTTTATTCATCCCTGAGGGGCAATTTCAGAGCAGCACACTGAGTAGTTCAGTGATGACTGTGAGTTGAGCAGGAGGACAGCTCTGGGAACAAAAGTCCTACAGCCTGGGCAGTGAAGACGACGTCCAGAGGGAAGCCACTCAAACACTGCAAACAGGGGGTGTGATGGGTCCTGAAGGATCCCATCACAAAAAAAAAAAAAAAAAAAGTCAGAACATCACAAAAATAACAACAATAACACAATCTTTAGATCAGGGCTATTCAATTACAATTTCAACTGGGCCGGATTTTCAGATTCAGATTCAGATTTTTATTCGCACACCACACAAAATCAACATGTGTCAACACTTATACAAGTACAAAACACAATTGTGTGGAGTTCCAGGTCTCCCATGATGGTACTTAAAGCTTATGGCAGGAGCCTGATCAGGAAGATGAGTCAAGAAGTATAGCAGTGGCAAGACATGTTACAAACACAAAACATATTACAGACACAAAACATAAAACACAGGACAAATCAACATACATTCCCAGATCAGTGAAGGATGCTATACATATGAGTTAAGCATTTTTTGTTTCAGTTTCTTCTTAAAAACAAAGATGGATTTAGATGTTTTCAGACTCTCATCGAGCCCATTCCAGATCTGCAGCCCCTGGTTGTTATGCTTAGACTAGTGCATTTCAGTCGTCTTTTTTACCATGTATAAGATGTGTATTTCTGGTATTATAAATATGCGTGGGGCGGCTGACTGGGATGAGCTCTAAGATTCAAGTCATGGACAACTTAGTACATTGTAGAAGCATTTTGATGAACATTGAACTCAGCAAGCCTCAGGAGATTAAAATCGTGTAAGAGGGAACGTGTGGGAGTGTTATAACCAGACCAAGTTATGGCTCGTATAATTTTCTTTTGTAAACTTTCTAATTTCTTCAGGTGACTAGGGAAGGTTTTGCACCAAATACTATTACAATAATTAATATGAGGCTCAAACAAGGTTTTGTATAAGTTAAGGAGAGCAGGTAAAGGAAGAAAATATCGAAGTCTGAAAAATAGACCAACATATTTAGACAATTTAGTTAGCAGATGCTCAATGTGACATTTGAAATTGAGTGACTCATTTATGAGGACCCCCAAGAATTTTGTTGACTTTACTCTTGCCAACTCCTTTCCAACGATCTTGAGATGGATATGAAGAGGCGAAAATCGGTGCCTGGAATTTGGCCAGATGGCTCCCAACCTTGTCCTCACCTTCTCTTTGAAAATTGTCCTCTGTGTTAATTTAGTATCTTAGGTTCAGTTGACTGATACTCAGAGAAACACTGGAGACCAATTGAATCCACCACAATCGAGTTTAATGTGTTCACAAGCTTCAACACATACAACTCATGAGTCAGGCTCTGGAGCAAGACTGAAGTTTCACTTTCTGAGCTCTCCCCTTTTATGCTGGTGAAGATTCGAGAGAATCTCCACCCTTTTTCTTTTAGCCCTTCCTACCCAGGCCCAAACCTATTGGTGGCAGGCCTTTTTGCTTTTGCTCAGACATGCCTGGGCATGTCTTAATGGTGTAATCTTTTTCCCCCGGCCTGGAAATCCCCAAACTCTCCCACCATTAGGTTTGAACTCAGGTTCACCCTATTTTTTAAAAAACATGTGGAACTTGGGACTATTTCTATAAGTTCCTTGTGCTTTCATGCAATATAAAACCTTAGAATGTGTGTGTGTCTATTATGACACTTCCAGGCAGTACATGGTATGGTGTGTGTGTGTCCTCACTATATAAATACAAAACTTGTGTAAAGATGTTTTGCCATACATGGATACATAAAACATCATTATATGAACTTCAACCTTAATCAACTTTACTGATTAATGATTAAATCTTACACTACAGATATGATCCACTGTTCTTTTGTTAGAGTGGAATACAATAAAGTTAGTCTTGCTGATGTTAAGCGATAATTTGTTACATTTAAACCAGGTATCTACTTTTTGTAGTTCAGCATTAAGTAGATCTCGAAGCTCATATGAGTTGTTATGGGACAGGAATAGATTTGTATCATCAGCAAATATAACTTTATGCAGTAATTTAGAAGAATTACAGTTGTTCTCAGTTGCGTTGGTACGTTTCTCAGATCAGAATTGAAATTCTCAAAACTACTTCTTCATTCTTCACATCATTGTGTCATTTGTGCACATCAAAAAAGCAGTTTCTCATGTCTTTGAACAAGTTGCAAATGCTTTGGTACATCCATGCAAATGATTATGTACAATTCTCTGCTGTTTCCACATTATCAATTGCTTATGTCATGTTGATCAAAATGTATTATAATGGGTCTCTGTTGAATAGTCTCACCTACCACAACATTTAGGCATTAGTTCATCGCAGAAGTCTTTACATGCAAAATGGTTGAACAACTTGTCATAATATGTCAAGCCTTTTTCTATACATTTCCATTAGACTTTTTTTCTAAATCTGTCCTGAATTGATAAATTGCTCCCAGGTGAATCTTGACTTTCTCTAATGAAGTGAAATGTGTGAAGCATTAGATCAACCAATGATCAACCAGTTTTCTGAAATAGCTCAAAGGTGCATCTCATGAACCATCAACTGGCAAGTATATATATATAGCCGGACCACAACACAATGTTACAGTGTCTGACAATGGAAGGACAAGGAAATGGACGGGGTCAACAGCCAGAGAGAAGAAGAAGAGGAAGAGGAGTGAGGCTGCGTGGCGGAGGAGTTGGGAGGCAAAACGGAGGAAGAGGCAAAAGAGGCCGAGGACATATGCGCGTTCCTGATGAGATAAGAGCCACACTTGTAGACCGCCAATGGTCGAAGGGTGCAGCCAAATGTTGGGAGAACAACAGTGTCCTCAATCATTCAGACTTTTCATCGACAGAACAGGTATGTAATCTAACAATAGGCACTGTACTGTAATACTGTATACTTTCTGTAATGCTTCATACAATGTTACAGTATTCCACTTGCATTTTACAATATACAGTAAGTATACTTTATACAGTGACATTTTGGGCTCTAGTTTCCCGGCGCAGCACAGGTGGCGCAGGGTGGCGAACCCCCCGCAGAGGTAGTTTTGAGCAGCACAACCCAAGGTGCGCTGAGATGGGTGTGGCGGCGCAGCAGGGGGAGGTGTCAACAGATCCAGCTTGGCGCAGTGACAGTTTCTTGGCAAAAGGCTTCGTCGAAGGTGCACTAAAAGCTCACCATCTGAAACCAGGTCTACTGTCAGCGCAGGGGGAGCGCAGCCGGTGTAAGCCGAAGGTTGGCTGACTGGCAGACAGTGTGCACACGACACCTCACAGGCAGGTTTCCAGAATATCAGGCACATTAACAATGCAATAAATAGCCACAAAACCACTATTCAATGCAACTATCTGCAATCAGCACATAAATGTATCTCTATACCGACTGTCCCGTTACGCCAGATGTCAGATCAAAGGGGACTGGCACCGTTTGGCACGCATAATGGAAACTGAACCTGATTTGATTAACACAGCCTTTAAACTAATGAGTTCACATCCCTCTCAGCCAACCACAAACAGCCACAGCATCAGATAGGGGGTATATATTCAGCATCTGTCATCTTAGAAAAGTCAAAAGAAAAGAAACAGAGTGAGACTGCGAGAGAGAAAGAGAGCGCGCGCACATGAGAGAAACGCAACATTGATTTACAATTGTGGTGACCTCCCAGGCTACCTTTGCATCAGCCCGTGGAGGTCTGCTCGCAGTTCCGTATATTCGGACACTGCGAGCAGACCTCCCGGACCAAAACATAAGTTTCCTCCTGGGAGGAGTTTGGCCGTCTGATGCTGCTGCTCTCTTCTGCCATGGTGAATTGAGTAAACTCTCATTACGCCTTCGCATGGCGCATTTAAGGGCGAGGAGAGGGGCTCATTTGATTGGTGTGATGTGAATGGGCTGTGTAAAACCCACTCCACGCTTTCTCTCCTCCCTCTTTCCGACTTGCGCCGGTAGGAGGGACGGAGGTGGGATAGAGGAGTAGCTGCGCCAGGGCGCTTGGTGTGCCAAACTTACAAAATCCGCCTGGCCACACCCAGTTGGCAAAGCGCAGGTGTGCTGTGCCTCCGCCGCGCCCGGTCTGCGAAACTAGAGCCCATAATCTTACTCAATTTTGTGTTTTGCATTACTATATTTTTTCCACATAGGACTGCAAGACAACTTCACAGGGGTGGCAGAGGGCCCCTTTTCACACCTGAACAGGAGGAGGCTATTTGCAGTGCTGTCTTTTCCTTTCTGTATCACAATGACATGGTCTGTCAACAAATTACAGTACAAACAGTAAAAGCGTAAATGTGAATCTTTAGTTATAGTTTACATCAGAACATGCCTCCAGAGTACACTGTTATATTGACAACATGACTAAGAAATTTGACTGTCTTATCCGTACACAATCACACAAGGACTTGTCATTCTGATGGCACTGACATGTTCATTGACACAGATATTTACTTTTGAGAGATGAACTAAGGATTTTGAGCAAGAGACTGGCTTTTGCAGGTAATCCATGGTGTTTTGCTATTTGTACGAATTGTTCTGAGAAATGCACTTACTGTTTTGCAAATGTTGAGGATGATTCGAGAAATGTACCAAAGTGACTGAGAAAAACTGTAACAAAATCATTAATATAAAGGATGAAGAGCAATGGTCCCAAAATTGAACCTTGGGGGACCACGTATTTGACATTCATTTTTTGAGATTGATATATGTCAACATACTAGGGTTGGGAACGATTAACTGATACGACCGGATATCCGGTTTGACAAGCGAGAGATACGGCTACGTCGGTAGCAGCCTCCTCAATTGAATCGACTGTAGAGTCATGGATTCGGGTATCGCGAGACTAGCAATCGGTTGACTGGCTTTAACAGTTTGCATCTCGAAAACAACGCGAGAGCCGGCGGTGGCATGCTCCGTAGCAGGCATTATTAACAACGATGATGCATGTGAACATCAGTGCCAGCTTGACCGGTGGAGATGAGGAACAGAAGCTAATGCTGGTTGGATAAACCAGGGAGCAGCCAAGCTGCAGCAGAAACTAAAGGCGAATCCTGCCGGTTGTGGGTTGAACGCGGGGTCACAGACACAGACAGAAATATGTATTCCTGTCAAATACGGCGGCGCATGATAACGGCTTACCGGCCAGCGACCGAGAAGCCTGGCTCCAGGTCCAAGAAGTCTTCGTCGGTGTCATGACTGCCCAGAAATACCAGCCAAGCCCTGGCAGCACTCAGGTATGTGACGTGTCAGTGGAGAAACGAGCAGTTCACATTTCCACAAACCTCAGCGCACTTTAGGGACTGTTCTTTACTTGTCAGAGGAGGAGGGTGGCTGGTTGATTTTTATTTTATTTATTTATTTTATTTTGATCCCCCCCCCCTTATGTTAATCACTTATTGATGCTGTTTTTGAAGTATGAATAAGTCAATAAGTAATTTATTCCGTTGAAATATCATTGATGTATTATAGAAAAGTGATTTATCTTTTTATAAATGACAGAGTGTAGCAACCACAGAAATAGTCTGACATGCTGTCAGTGATAAGCTGCTAGTCATCACAGTCCATGATATCAACTAATAACAGGAGATGTCAGATTCTGCCCCTACATTATTATGTATTATTACATTATTATTTTATTCTGCTTTATGTTTATATTGTACAGCGTTATAATAAACTTTATTTCAGACTCAAGTCCTCACTTAAAGTTCACTTCACTTAAAGTTTAAAACTTCTTCTCATTTTTATATTGATCCCATCCAACAAAATGATGTTCATTCAGAAAGTCTTTTTTTGGTCCATGTCTAAAAATATATACATTTGAAGTGATTTTGTTATTGTTTGTCTTTTTATTTTATTTTTGCCAGTGCCATACAGCAACAATGCTTGGGGATGTGGTCTTTTACAAATTTGAAGATACTGTAAGAATGTCACTTTTATAGAATTGGCTTCTTTATTTTATAATGTATGGTTAATGTCTACATCAACAAATGTTTACCATAGAATCATATCGAATCGTATTGACAGACATCGCTAGACAGACAGACAGACAGACAGATAGATAGATAGATAGATAGATAGATATTCATGCAGGGCCCTCCTCAACATAATGCAGAAACAGAATAAAGAAGAGCTATCAATGCACAGAAGCATAATAAGTGACATCAGCAATATCTAATAACACACACTGTCTCTCCACCAGCATCTCCCTCTCCATTTATCCTGCTCTTTGTCACTCCTCTACTGAGGAGACTCACTGTCTGCAGGTTGGCTGCCTCAGGTACATCTTCAGATAAAGTGTTACGGGCGGGCTCCACCGGGCACGTCAGCGGCGCAACACGTCTGCAGCGCCAGCCCCGTAGCAGCTCGCCCCCCTGTTAATCAATTACAGTGGCTCCACCGGCAATGGGAGTGGTGCAACAAACCCCGACAACTCTCTAGTTTACGCGGCTCTTCTATTTTTGTCGCACTACGCTCCCCTACGCGACCCTCCAGCAGATAAAAACTACATGACATAGTGTGCTAAACGAGCACAGTGTGTTTTTAAATGAATAAACCATTATCAGAGGTGATATGTGATGATTTTTTTTCATGCATTTACCCATGTTTATCCGTGACATTGTGTAAATGTCCGTGGTTGACATTTGAAAGCGAGTAGATGACAAACAGTACAGTAAACTTGTAGATAAAATGTTTTAACTTACCCATTTCATGCAGCCTACATACAGCCTCTCGGCTCAGCAAATGGTAAACAACCCCGCTGGCTTCTCTATGTGTCGCTTCCGTATGCCATCAGTGGAGCCCAAATGAATACGCCGCGACGCTACGCTGACGTGACGCTTATGTGACGCTTATGTGACGCTTACGTTTGCAGCCGGTGGAGCCCGGCCGTTAGCCTACATACAGACAGCTTTTATTAGGGACTTCGGCCAAAGGGTGAGGACCCTATTGTTTTTGGTGCGCTTATTCTTTTTTTTCTTTTTTTCTTTCTTTCTTTCTTCTTGAGTCTTTCTCCTGCCGTCTCTTTGAACCCAAATTTGACCCCCTAAACATGCTCAAAAACTCACCAAAATTGCCACGCATGTCAGGACTGGCAAAAAATTTAATAAAATGAAAAAAGCGCCACTGCGGCCCATAGGAATGTCGTAGAAAGATCAAACCTAAAGTGGCTTGTTTGTCTCATCAAGACCTACAAATCAGGCATTGACACCCCTGACCTAAATCCTACAGGAAATTAGCTATTTTCCCTTTCAATGTAAGATTTTGCCTCAAAAATGCTCTTTTTCAAAAACGATCTCCTCTCCTCCGTTTATCCTATCGGTAGTCTCACTCACCAGACCTTTCTCAAGAAAAGAAAGGTCTGGCTGGGCCGACTCTCACTTTAAGATTGGAGGAAAAAACGCCCCGGCTGCTTGTATTTCTTTCAACCAATCACAATCATTCTGGGCGGTGCCACAGCAATGGTGCGCTTGCAAAAATACTGGGAACAGGTTTTGGTGTAACACGCCCACAAAAATATCGCCTACAGGATGCAAACCATGGCAGAAAAATGGCTACATCCCAGCAAGATCAAACACCGCAAAAGTTAGTAAAGGACATGTTGAAAACTGCAACCGGAGGTGGTAGGGCGGGACTTCAGCGGGTGGCTTGTTCCACCCAATGAGAGGCTGATCTATGCAGCGAACTTCCGCCCACTCAGACTATCCTATCGGCTTTAAACTCGAACACATGACAACTCAAACCCTGTTGAACAAAACTTGGTAGCACTTTATAATACAGCCCGTGTTTTACGACGTAACTCCCCGTGTCTTACGGCGTAACTTCCCGTGTCTGACGGCGTAACTCCCCGTGTCTTACGACGTAACTCCCCGTGTCTTACAACGTAACTCCCCGTGTCTTACGACGTAACTCCCCGTGTCTTACAACGTAACTCCCCGTGTCTTATGGCATAACTTCCCGTGTCTTACGGCATAACTTCCCGTGTCTTACGGCATAACTTCCCGTGTCTTACCATATACTTATTGGGACTTTCATGGTAACTCTCTGACATCTACATGGCATTTTAGAGGAACCTGTTGTGTAGTTTCGCTTGTCTTACAGTAGACCTGCCGGGGTCTTACAGTGGAACTGCTACTGTCTTATGCTGTCACTCCCAGTGTCTTATAATGGAACTTCATGCGTCTTACCTTGCACTTACTGGGACTTCCCGGGTGACTCTCTGACATCTACCATGACATTTTGGGGGAGCCTATATGGTTTAGTTTCACTTATGACTTACAGTGTAACTCGCTATGTCTTACAGTAAAACGTCTTACAGTCCAACTCCTTTTGTCTTACCATGTAGGCCTACTTATTAAAACTTATAACTATAAAATCAGATATGATTTACAGTTTTAAAATACACGAAAATCATACTGCAATATGTAACCTGTTTAATCACACAATGACAACTTCAGAGTTATAAAATATCTTTATTCTTTACCACGCAGACACCTGGTACTTACATGCTAAGTGCCCAAGACTTCCCCTGTAAGTACCAGGGACCGGGCTGTATTGTAAAGTGCACACTGTTCACCCTTCCTTACCATGCAGGTACCTAGTACTTACACTCTAAGCACCCGAGACTTCTGCTGTACCTACCAGGGACTTTCCCTGTAATTACCAGAGACCTACACTGTACTTATCAGGGAGCGGGCTGTATTGTAAAGTGCACACTGTTCACCCTTCCTTACCATGCAGGTACCTGGTACTTACACTCTAAGCACCCGAAACTTCTGCTGTACCTACCAGGGACTTTCCCTGTAATTACCAGAGACCTACACTGTACTTATCAGGGAGCGGGCTGTATTATAAATTGCACACTGTTCACCCTTCCTTACCATGCAGGTACCTGGTACTTACACTCTAAGCACCCGAGACTTCTGCTGTACCTACCAGGGACTTTCCCTGTAATTACCAGAGACCTACACTGTACTTATCAGGGAGCGGGCTGTATTGTAAAGTGCACACTGTTCGCCCTTCCTTACCATGCAGGTACCTAGTACTTACACTCTAAGCACCCGAGACTTCTGCTGTACCTACCAGGGACTTTCCCTGTAATTACCAGAGACCTACACTGTACTTATCAGGGAGCGGGCTGTATTGTAAAGTGCACACTGTTCGCCCTTCCTTACCATGCAGGTACCTGGTACTTACACTCTAAGCACCCGAGACTTCTGCTGTACCTACCAGGGACTTTCCCTGTAATTACCGGAGACCTACACTGTACTTATCAGGGACCGGGCTGTATTGTAAAGTGCACACTGTTCACCCTTCCTTACCATGCAGGTACCTGGTACTTACACTCTAGTTAATGAAAAAAACTGACAACCTTGAACTGAAGCTTGACTTAACAAAATTAAATTGCACATCAATCACAATTGCGATGTCAGTCAGAAAAATCGCAATTAGATATTTTCCCCAAATCGTTCAGCCCTACTTTAGAGTGACTGTTAATGTAAATTTAGATTTTCTCAAATATTCAAGATTAGCATTGTCAAATGCTTACAATTTTGTCTGTGTGTATATATATGTATATATGTATATATATATATATATATATATATATATGACTGTATCTGCTGTTGGACGTTGACATTAAATTTGTTTAAAGTGGCATTAAAAATGGCATTAAAAAGCATTAAATTTGATTTCCTGATACCTGCAGAAACCCTGATGTATGTGTGCAACATATACTATACAAACTAGAAATGAAATGACTGTACCGTGGTGGACATGGATTATGACTGGTGGTCATAGTCCACCCTATCAATGTTATCAAATTTGAATTTATAATTTAACCAGTAAAATTGTTAAATTGTGACTAAACAAACTAAAAGTTCACTACAGCACTCATTCTCAATGGAGTAGCACACATACTTGTAAGCCTTGAAGGAGAACTCTGCCCAAAATGCATGTCAACCTCCACTGCTTAGGGTCCCTAAAAGTAAATACTGGAAAAAATCCGAGGAGAATCTGCATGTGTTGTGATATTTTGAATATAGTAGAGGCCGCACTCGCGGTTAGAAAAATATGCTCCCATCGCTTCCCCTGCAAAGTGGCAGTGAACTGTGGTTAGCAGCGAGATAGCCGAGCAGATTCTCCTCTGATTTTTTCCAGTATTTACTTTTAGGGACCCTAAGCAGTGGAGGCTGACATGCATTTTGGGCGGAGTTCTCCTTTAAAGGAATACTACACCCACAGAATGATTTGCCTGCATGTGATGCAATCATTCATCAAAGTAACACAATAAAGACTTACAAGGCTTACAGATTTGTATTAAAATGTTTTTTTTTTCTTCATTACTGACAGCAGCAAGCCCATCTGTGACTTCATCGCCATGTGTTTCCACAGAGGGCCAGGCTAAGAAGAAAAAGAAAGAGAAGAAGAAGAAGAAGAAGAAGAAGAAGCACCACCACGAGAAAGACAAAAAGAAAAAGAAAAGGAAATAGAAAATCTGTTTTAAAGGGAAATCATTGTTCATTATATATGTAGTTATATATGTTGTTCTGATCTTTTTTGTAATGTTGAACCTGAAGTTAAAATAAAATTGTCATATGCCCAGTAATGTTTGACAGTAATTACACCTAATAATGTTTTTACTTACAAATTACTTGGGAATGTGAAGAGAATGGGAGAGCAGCATGTACACAGCATTCTGTTTCTGTTTATTTACCAGTATGCACTTTGCCTGGTACCAGGTACCTGCATGGTAAGGAAGGGTGAACAGTGTGCAATTTATAATACAGCCCGCTCCCTGATTAGTACAGTGTAGGTCTCTGGTAATTACAGGAAAGTCCTGGTAGGTACAGCAGAAGTCTCGGGTGCTTAGAGTGTAAGTACCAGGTACCTGCATGGTAAGGAAGGGTGAACAGTGTGCAATTTATAATACAGCCCGCTCCCTGATAAGTACAGTGTAGGTCTCTGGTAATTACAGGGAAAGTCCCTGGTAGGTACAGCAGAAGTCTCGGGTGCTTAGAGTGTAAGTACCAGGTACCTGCATGGTAAGGAAGGGTGAACAGTGTGCAATTTATAATACAGCCCGCTCCCTGATAAGTACAGTGTAGGTCTCTGGTAATTACAGGGAAAGTCCCTGGTAGGTACAGCAGAAGTCTCGGGTGCTTAGAGTGTAAGTACCAGGTACCTGCATGGTAAGGAAGGGTGAACAGTGTGCACTTTACAATACAACCCGGTCCCTGGTACTTACAGGGGAAGTCTTGGGCACTTAGCATGTAAGTACCAGGTGTCTGCGTGGTAAAGAATAAAGATATTTTATAACTCTGAAGTTGTCATTGTGTGATTAAACAGGTTACATATTGCAGTATGATTTTCGTGTATTTTAAAACTGTAAATCATATCTGATTTTATAGTTATAAGTTTTAATAAGTAGGCCTACATGGTAAGACAAAAGGAGTTGGACTGTAAGACGTTTTACTGTAAGACATAGCGAGTTACACTGTAAGTCATAAGTGAAACTAAACCATATAGGCTCCCCCAAAATGTCATGGTAGATGTCAGAGAGTCACCCGGGAAGTCCCAGTAAGTGCAAGGTAAGACGCATGAAGTTCCATTATAAGACACTGGGAGTGACAGCATAAGACAGTAGCAGTTCCACTGTAAGACCCCGGCAGGTCTTAGAGGAGTTACGCCGTAAGACACGGGAAGTTACGCCGTAAGACACGGGGAGTTACGTCGTAAAACACGGGCTGTATTATAAAGTGCTACCCAAAACTTCTGTACAACTTTCTCATTACTCGAACAGTTTGGATTTTATGGGCTCTTAAAGGTGACGTGCCACAAAACCGCCTGACGGTCTTCGAAAGCTGTCCCATAGGAAATGAATGGAGAAAGGGACCAAACATTGGCCTTTTTTGAGCCTAGACAGCTTCTCCATATTTGGTGTTACAGACGTTGAAATGTTGCCACAGGATTCATCTATTCACTCATGTTTTGATCTTTTTCATATCTTTTACCGTTTTTAATCTGTGCCTCTGAAAGTACCATGAGCAAATGTGGCGAAATTGTCAGCTGTGAGCTAGAGTGGAGAGGGGTCTAAAATTGTCTAAAACTTTTGTCTTTAACTGGCTGTCAAGGCCACAATTTTCACTGTACATACACAATTTATACCAAAAAATGTAGGAAAACCTGTCCTGGTCGCACTGGTGTCACCATGGATCACTCACACGTACACATTTGGGTCAGTGAGCTCCCAAGTGAAGGGAGTGGCGATTTTTTTCTCTTTCACTCACATGTAAACTGAGAGGTGAAATTTCTGGAAAAAGGTGAGGGGCAACACATCTTAAACTTGCAACCAAGATCACATTTTTGACTCCACAATCATAAAAACTGTATGTCTGCGTTCGGGACAAGTGTATCTCTCTGCTGGTATGCTCAGATTGACAATTGGACCACGGTTTGGGAATTAAAGGGAGGAGTTCGAGACATTATAAAGCCATGTTAATCTGCCTGGTCTCACACCTTGTCTCTCCCTCTGCTGCATGCAACTCATTAATCTTCATGACAACGCCTTCACTCTCACAGACACATGCCTCTGTGTGTGTGTGTGTGTGTGTGTGTGTGTGTGTGTGTATCTCACAATCTTTAAAGGAGAGATTGCAGCTACAGAATCTTCATTTTAAACAGCATCTATACATTATATATATCAGTGTTTTCCATCTCTCACATACTATTACAGCCTTTATTACTGATAATACTGTTGCTATTTGGGGCGTTGGTGGCTTAGTGGTAGAGCAGGCGCCCCATGTACAAGGCTGTTGCCGCAGCAGCCCAGGTTCGACTCCGGCCTGTGGCCCTTTGCTGCATGTCACTCCCACTCTCTCTCTCCCCCTTTCACACTTGTCTGTCCTATCAAATAAAGGCTAAGAAATGCCCCAAAAAATATCTTATTATGACTGTTAAATACATATTGTAACATACTGTTATATTAAGTCCCTCTATTGCCAAAAATGACCTTGCATGCCCTTGACATTGTTTGTTTTCTCGACATTTCAACTCTTACAAATAATTTGCACTGTCTACGTGAGCTGGAGGCCGAAACGGCGAGAGTCCAAGGTCCCGCCCAACGCTGCTTGCAGTTTTAATTTTAGTTTGTCTTTAACAGTTTGCTGTTAGCACTGCCAACGCGATGTGCTTGTGTCGACCACGATCCTAAATCAAAATAGTGGTGAATGAGAGACTGCGGACAGAACGGATTGAAATATGGCTTTCTACATGCTGATCACATGTATTTATAAAGTATTGGCTTGGCTGGCAGAGGTTTTATCGCACTTACTTACAGTAACAAGCGTAGTTGTCATCAACTAGAGTAATCTTGAAGTTATATTCCCTTCATCTGCACCACTGCCTCTCTGTTGTCTGACTTTACTCTGTGTGTATGTGTGTGTGTGTGTGTCTGAGTGTGTGTGTGTGTGTGTGTGTGTGTGTGTGTGTGTGTGTGTGTGTGTGTGTGTGTGCTGTGAGTAAGAGGTCAGCCCTGACATGCAGAGAGCAGAATATTTTATAATAATTGGATAATAATAATAATATAATGGATATTAATTTAATGGAGTAAAACAGTAGTTTCTGTCAAGCAATGAAAAGAGGGGATATCATCCTTTCACAAGTCAAGTCACTATCCATCAGCATCTTACTGATGATTGTGGGCTTATGTTTGTGTTTTGATGATAACACTTCTTTATTATTCAAACTCCTCAGAGTACTCATTTTTGAGTGACAAGATGTGATTGCTATTGCTATTTCTTAACTTGACTTTGGACAGCACAACTTCGACATTCCAACCAGAGCAGTTCATGTGGAGTGAGTTCAACCAAAGAGGTAAAATGTTTTGGTAACACTTCAGACAGCCTGCGTTTTAGAGTGTACCTCTCGCCACTTTCCCGGGAGTTAGAGTATAACGACGCCGTCACTTGGCATATACTTCCCCAGGAGTTAGAGTATAACGATGCGGTCACTTGGCATATACTTCCCAGGGAGTTAGAGTATAATTCGCGGTCACTTAGCATATACTTCCCTGGGAGTTAGGGTATAACTCCTCCCAGTCACTTACCACATACTTCCCTGGGAGTTAGAGTATATCTCGCGGTCACTTAGCATATTCTTCCCCAGGAGTTAGGGTATAACTCCCCCCGGTCACTTACCATATACTTTCCCGGGAGTTAGGGTATAACTCGTCACTTATGTAATTTCCCGAAACTTATGGTTTAATTTCCTCATATGAATCTGTATATGTATGAAGTGCAATAAAAACAAATGCTTTTGCCCTTTGCTCATGGCAGTTCATTCAGTCACTTTTATGTAGCCTATGTGTCATCAGACAATTTCACCCACACTCCAGGATTTTAATATTTATGTTTTGTTTACATTTCATTGAAAGAGTTTGAATATGAATATGTCAAGAAATGGGTCTATATTCTGCGAATTGCCTAATTAATGGGCAGGCTGGAGTACAAAGCAAACTTACCTCTCTCAAGTGCACATCTATGGAAGTCTTTTTTTTTTTCTTTTTTTTTTTTTTAATTTTATATACTTTATTAATCCCCCTGAGGGTGAAATTCAATGTTTTCATTCTTTTTGTCATTAACACACAGGTCCGAAAGACACACACATGCACAAACAGGACCTATACATGCACAAAGTCGAGAGATGTCAGAGTGAGGGGGCTGCCTTGATCAGGTGCCCCGAGCGGTTGGGGGGTTTGGTGCCTTGCTCAAGGGCACCTCGGCAGTGTCCAGGAGGTGAACTGGCACCTCTCCAGCCACCAGTCCACGCTCCCGTCTTGTAGTCCTCGGATGGCACTATACTACTTGTAGTCCTCGGATGGCACTACAAGACGGGGGCAGCAGTAGCTCAAGTCACTATGGACTGAGCTACTGCCGCCCCCGTCTTGCAGTGCCATCCGAGGATTAAACACAAACAATACAGTAATGTAATAATATAGCCTACGTATATCTTAAAATACACAATAATGAGTCATGAAAAGTTATAAAATGTTTTTATTATTTAATTACACAGAAACCACATGGTAGGTGCTGTTCTCACATCTACAGCGTACTTTCACCAAAACTTACAGGGAAACTAGGCAGTACTTTCCACCTAAGTATATACTAACAATGGAGACCGGGCTGGATTATGAAGTTTGCACTGTTTGCCTGTCCTTAGTCTGAAAGTACTAGGTAATTTCCCCAAAACTAACAGGGAAAGTAGACAGTACCATCCACCTAAGTATAGACTAACAATGGGGACCGGGCTGGATTATGAAGTTTGCACTCTTCTCCCCCCCTTAGTCTGCAGCTTGGCACTCAGATGTTAACCCTTTAAACACAGTTAGTTCAATGCTTCACAAGGTAACAATATTACCAGAAAATAATACAAAGATGACTCAAAGTGTCCCTGACAAAAAATAACAGAGTTCCACTTGTTGTCTTATTCAAGTTCAAGTTCAGTTTTGTTCCTTCTGTTATAAACTGTTTAGTTTAGTTTTAATCCTTTATTGTGACAAATGCACTTTTTAAGTCAGAAGTCAAGTGGAAAAGGTTGTCATGATACTACTACCATACTGGAGTGTGACGCTCAAGTGATGGAGATCGAAGAATGGATGGGCTCCTGCGGATAAAAGGTGATTTTGATCCAACTCCTTGGGTCAAGGCAGAGATCTCGTCATCTCTCTCGTCAGGTAGAATCTCAAATCCATATGTAATTTTCCATAGGATCTCAAAAACCTCACCTGTGTAGAAACAGAGCTATTACTATTTTGCATCATCAACTTCAATTGTTTTATGGCCATAGTCAATATCACATAAGTACATCACAGTAACACAAAGTGAGCAGATGAATAACTTTTAACTGTACAGTTTTTCTCAGCATGGAATACTTTATCCTGCCTTTACATTTCACATCATGAATTATTAGCCTTTTAATCCATAACTTGTGATTATTGAGCATATTAATCAATTACAAATAATATGCATTTCCTTTTGAATTACAAAGTTAATGTTTTTAACCATTTGTTTAACAATTTTCAACTTAACTATGAATAACAAAATAATGTATGCTATTAACCAGAGGTGTGGAATCGAGTCACGACTTGGACTCGAGTCAGACTCGAGTCATGAATTTGATGACTTTAGACTCGACTTGACAAAATGTAGAGACTTGCAACTCGACTTGGACTTTAACATCAATGACTCGTGACTTCACTTGGACTTGAGCCTTTTGACTTGACAAGACTTGCTACTTTCCCCAAAACCCAAAGATTAAAAAGTATGTTATTAAGGAACGCTCTGTATCTTTCATTGTGTATATGTGTGCGTCTGTGCATGTATGTGCTGTCGGCACAACATCCAATCAAATTAGATCCACGTTGTTTTGATCCGACAGCATCCATCCAATCAAATTGCAGGACAACCAATGAAGAGGTACTGTCTCAAACAACGCGGCAGTTAGAAAAAATGATACCAAAGATAGTTTTGTCCGGGTATAAAAACTACAAGGTGGTCAACAAAAACCGAATTGCAGTATGCAAAACACGCGGGTCAAAGATTACAGACGGAGACTCAACAACTTCCAACTTCATTCGACATTTGAAGTTGCACGCTAAGTTCTGAATGAAAGCTAACGTTTACTGGCTAAGTAACTTTTCTTTGCTGTGTAGTTAGCTAAATCAATGAGGCTGTAAACTCACTGTTAACATTACATTGCAAACACGGTAAGCAGGGTTGTATGAGGTACTTATACATAACGTTAGTCAATGTATCACACACAGTAGATGGCGGTCAGCAGCAACGCGTATTTTAGCCACCTACAAAAAGACAAACCTAATAAAATCAAGGTCAGTTTAAATGTACACTATATTAAGAATGGGAGCGTATCTACTGTATGTTCCCCAGGTTCTATGTTCCCCGGGTTCTATGTTCCCCATTTAACCCTGCAAAAAAGGTTCCATGTTCCCCGCTTACACAAAAAAGGTTCTATGTTTCCCGGGTTCTATGTTTCCCTCTTACAAAAAAAAGGTTCTATGTTCTCCGCTTATCCAGAAAAGGCAGGAAACAGCAGTTGCATTAATATGTTGTTTTAACATCTCTAAACACACACAACGGAACATAATGGGGAAAAATTACAATCAGAAACTCACCCTTTGGGCGATCTATGGTGGGCAATCTGAGCAATGATATCCTTTACAGAAGGTTTTTTAATCCAGCCGTTAAATGCAGTGTTTCAGTCAGTGCAGATTTCTTCGAGCAGCCAAAGACCAACTGGTAAGAAAAGAATAATTATCATGGCCGAAATAAAGATAAATAAGCTGTTAAGTGCAGCGTTTTTTCGAGAACTCTGTTCAGTAAATCCACCATGATGAGGCTATTTATTCGTTTTGTGATAAAACTAAATGCGTCCATGTTGTTGATCACGGATGTTGATATCAACTGTTCAGTTTCATGTTTCATACATGTTTCATACGTGTTATGTTTGCACCCATAAGCAAACGGGGAAACACATTAACTGTACATAATTATTCATCTTTATTTCGGCCATGATCAATATTCTTTTGTTTATGAGCACTGGTAGATAACTATCTTGTCTATCTTGTCTTGGTGGTCGTTGGCTACTCCTGACGCTACCGTCATAAAAACAAGAGAGGAAGAAATCTGAGTATCTGATTGGTCAAAGGACCAAACTGAACAGTTGATATCAACATCCGTGATCAACAACATAGACACATTTATTTTTATCGCAAAACTAATAAATAATCATGGTGGATTTATTGAACAGAGCTCCTGAAAAAACGCTGCACTTAACAGCTTATTGTAATTTCTCCCCATTATGTTACGGTGTGTGTGTGTGTTTAGAGATGTTATAACAACATATTAATGCAACTGCTATGTTTCCTGCCTTTTTTGGATAAGCGGGGAACATAGAACCTTTTTTTAGTAAGAGGGAAACATAGAACCCGGGAAACATAGAACCTTTTTTGTGTCAGCAGGGAACATAGAACCTTTTTTGCAGGGTTAAATGGGGAACATAGAACCCGGGGAACATAGGGATGACCCCATTAAGGATATGTGTACCGTTTTAGCTTGCTGTCAGACGGACTTTTCCGACAGGAAAACGAAGTTATACTGCTTGTTGTTCTCCAGCAAACCAGAGTCCACTGACAAAAACAGCAAGTTTACCTCGCTCGCAGCACACATGAGTTACTGGTCTACGTGCTGCAAGGTAAAATTGCTGGTGTGCTGGAGACAGTGAATTAACAAGTGATATAACATCAGTTTCTTGACAGAATGGGCTGTCTTGATGGCAAGGTAAAGCAATGAAAAATATTCTTTATATGGCTTACACTTAAATTGACATTGATTTTATTAGGTTTGCCTCTTTTAGGTGGCTTAAATACGTTTAGCTGCTGACCCCGTCCACAGCAATGTAAAGCCTAAGTCGTGTGCTGGTAGCCTGTCTGCTTCTCTGTACTGGGAGTGCGTAGTCCCTCATACAACACCACTTCACAAATCCCGAACTATCCCTTCAACCCGAAATAAGTTTTACAATACATGACCAGTGCTGCAATCTGCTACACCAGCAAATGTAACGTAATGTTTACCAGACACACCCAATACAATTCATAACACAATGTTAAGATTGATATTAATAATTTGAGTAATAAAGAGTAGTTTCAATACAATTCATTTGTGGCTATAAGAGATTTTCTGACATCTGTTTAATATACTTGCCTCTTACAGATTTGAAGAATACCAGATGAACAAAAGCATCACAATATAATTCGTTGTGTTAGTAAACGAATTAATATCAGATAATCATATTGATTTACTCAGTCTCACTGAAACCTGGCTGTGTCAAGATGAATATGTTAGTCTAAATGAGTCCACTCCTCCCAGTCATAATAATACCCACATTCCTTGAGGCAACGGCCGAGGAGGGGGAGTTGCAGCTATTTTTAACTCTAGTCTGTTAATCAGCCCTAAACCTAAACTAGATTATAATTAATTTGAAAGCCTCGTTCTTAGTCTTTTACATCCGACCTGGAAAACCTTGCAGCCACTTTTATTTGTTATAGTGTACCGTGATCCTGGCCCGTATTCTGAATTTGTATCTGAATTCTCAGAGTTTTTATCCAGTTTAGTTCTTAAATCAGATAAACTTATTATCGTAGGCGATTTTAACGTTCATGTAGACGATGATAATGACTCCCTGGCTACCGCGTTTATCTCATTATTAGACTCCATTGGCTTCAGTCAGGGTGTACATGAACCCACTCATTGTTTTAACCATACCCCCGATCTAGTTGTGACGTATGGAATTGAAATTGATAACCTCAGTCTTTCCACAGAATCCCTCGCTATCCCTCGCTATCGGATCATTATCTGATTACTTTTGATTTCTTTTTACTCAATTACACGCCACTCAGCAACAGTTACCATACTAGATGTTTATCAGATAGTGCTGTCGCAAAATTTAAGGAAAAGATTACTCCGTCGTTAAATTCAATACCAAGTCCTTCAGTAACAGAGGATTCCCGTGCCGACTTTAACCTCTCCCGAATTGATCATTTTGTCGATAGCGCCGCAGGCTCGCTGCAAACAACACTCGACTCTGTAGCTCCTCTTAAAAAGAAGTTAACAAAGCAAAGAAAGTTCGCTCCTTGGTATAACTCTCAAACCCGTAAGTTAAAACAAATATCGCGAAAATTTGAAAGGAATTGGCAATTAACCGAACTGGAAGAATCTCATTTAATCGGGTCCATGTCATTGGTTCGACAGCCCATTGGTTCGACATCCCATTAGTCCGACTGTCCGTGATGCTGAACGGCTCGCGGCGGGCGTATGGTGTGCTGCGACTGGCTTGAGGCGGAGCAGGCTCACGGCTTATGTGTTTGTCACTTTCTTTTTCATTTTAACCCACACAATGTTCTTTTCCTGACCCTAACCAAGTGTTTTTTGTGCCTAAACCTAACCAGACCTTAACCACAGGGCATCATGATGATTTCGGAACGCACTTGAGTTTAATATGGTCGGAACAATGGGCTGTCGAACCAATGGGCAGTTCCCATTTAATCTGGGCAGACAGTCTCAAAACTTATAAGAGGGGCCTCCGCAATGCCAGAGCAAACTATTACTCAGTATTAATAGAAGACAATAAGAACAACCCCAGGTTTCTTTTCAGCACTGTAGCCAGGCTGACTGAGAGTCAAAGCTCTATTGAGCCTTGTGTTCCTTTAGCCCTTAGCAGTAATGATTTTATGAGCTTTTTTAATGACAAAATTCTAACTATTAGAGGCAAAATTCATGACCTCCTGTCCTCAGATAGTAGGCCTACCTATCTAACCTCAAACACAGCTGTAAGACCTAATATATATTTAGATTGCTTCTCCCCAATTTCTCTTCAAGAATTGACCGCAGTGATTTCTTCATCTAAATCATCAACGTGTCTCTTAGACCCCATCCCAACTAGGCTACTTAAGGAGGTCTTGCCTTTAGTTAACACTCATATATTAGATATGATCAATATATCCTTATTAACAGGCTATGTACCACAGTCTTTTAAGGTAGCTGTAATTAAACTTATACTAAAAAAGCCCACCCTGGATCCAGAGGTGTTAGCCAACTATAGACCAATATCTAATCTTCCCTTTCTGTCAAAGATCCTTGAGAAAGTAGTCGCAGACCAGCTGTGTGATTTTCTCCATGATAATAATTTATTTGAGGAATTTCAGTCAGGATTTAGAGTGCATCATAGCACTGAGACAGCACTAGTTAAAATTACAAATGACCTTCTGATTGCTTCAGACAAAAGACTCGTCTCTGTGCTTGTTTTATTAGATCTTAGTGCGGCGTTTGACACTATTGACCATCAAATTCTACTGCAGAGACTGGATCACTTAATTGGCCTAAAGGGTTCTGCAGTAAGCTGGTTTAAATCTTATTTATCTGATCGTTTTCAGTTTGTTGACGTTCATAATGAATCATCCTTACGTACTAAAGTTTGTTTTGGAGTACCGCAAGGTTCTGTGCTCGGACCAATCCTATTTACTCTATATATGCTTCCTTTAGGTAACATCATTAGAAATCACTCTATAAATTTCCATTGTTATGCAGATGATACACAGTTGTATTTATCTATGAAGCCAGAAGAAAGTAATCAATTAACTAAACTCCGTAACTGCCTTAAAGACATAAAAACTTGGATGAACACCAATTTCCTGATGTTAAATTCAGACAAAACTGAAGTTATTGTTCTTGGCCCCAAACAACTCAGAGACTCTTTATCTGATGACATAGTTTCTCTTGATGGCATTGCTCTGGCCTCTAGCACTACCGTAAGAAACCTCGGAGTAACATTTGATCAAGATTTGTCTTTTAATTCTCATTTAAAACAAACCTCACGGACTGCATTTTTTCATCTGCATAATATTGCGAAAATTAGGCCTATCCTGACCCGAAAAGATGCAGAAAAATTGGTCCACGCTTTTGTTACCTCAAGGCTGGATTACTGTAACTCCCTATTATCAGGTAGCTCTAGTAAGTCCTTAAAAACTCTCCAGCTAATTCAGAATGCAGCAGCACGTGAACTAACAGTAACTAAGAAACGAGATCATATTTCTCCTGTTTTAGCTTCTCTGCACTGGCACCCTGTAAAATCCAGAATTGAATTTAAAATCCTACTGTTAACTTATAAAGCTCAGAGGGATGTTGTATGCTGTAAAGCCCTGTGAGGCAAATTGTGATTTGTGATATTGGGCTTCATAAATAAAAATGATTGATTGATTGATTGATTGATTGATTGATTGATTGATTGATTGATTGATTGACAAATGAACCACAACAGCCTTCAATCTCGCAATTCCTGGACAATCGCGTCGATTACAGCACGTTTCATCCACAGTAGAAAGCTATCACCAATGCAATACTGTCTGACTTGATTATTGATTGCAACTTGCCCCTGTCTATTGTGGAAAACAAGAGTTTTTGGCACTTTCTGACAGTACTTGACAGCAAATACAGCCCAGTGTGTCGCAGAACACTGATATCAAAAACAGAGAACCTCGCTGAAGAGAGATGTTCAAAATTCAAAACTCAATTGAGCAACACTGACTATGTTTCAGTCACTGTGGACATTTGGCCTGTCCGAAAGATGAGGGGATTCCTCTGTGTCACTGTGCACTGGATAGCGAAAGGGGCAGAGAGGATACAGCTAAAGTCCAATCTCTTGGCCTGTGAGCGCTTCAAAGGCTCACACACAGCTGAAAGAATCTGTGACCAATTTGAGGCAATATGTGATGAATACAACATTAAAGATAAACTGAACTACATTATTAGTGACAATGCTGCCAACATGCGAAAAGCATTCACTGTGTGCTTCCCCAGTGAACAAGAGGATGACGATGACAGCGATCATCTTGATGACCCTGAGCTCTGGTGTGACTTAATCCTGGAAGATCAGCAAACTGTAGATGTTGCTATGGCAAAGAAACAGCGCTTGCAGTGTTTTGTGCACACTCTTCAGCTCGTGGTGGGAGACGGTTTGAAAGAAACGAAAGCGGTATCTCCTCTTTCAAAGTTATCAAAACTCAGCTCACTGCTGCACACAAGCACAGCATTCAAAGATGTGTTTGATGCTGAATTTGGGGAACAGAAAGGCATCCCTGCTGCAGTCAACACAAGATGGAACTCAACACTGAGGCAAGTGAAGGCAGTTCTCCAGTGCAATCATCTAAAGCTCTGTGCTGTTGTAGAAAAGGCTGAGCACAGGGAGTTGTCATTCACAGCACGGGAGTGGAATCTGTTGAAGGAGTTGGTGGACATCTTGAAGCCATTTGAAGAAGCAGCTGATCTGACACAGGGGGAGGTCATCACAATCAGTGCTGTTGTTCCATCCGTCTTGTCCCTCAACCACCACCTTGAGAAGCTGAAGCCTCAAGTCTGTTTCCTGAGCGGCCTCGTCAGAAGTCTCCAGGCATCCCTAAACAAAAGATTTCTTGGAATCTTCATCGACATGAAAATGGCCAGGACACAAGATGGGATTACTACCCCCTTTTCAGATCCAGTCTACCTCAAAGCAGCTGCCTTGGATCCAGACTTTTCTCTGTTGTGGGTGGAGCCCCATGTGCTGGTCAATCGTGACGTCAAGGCAGAGGGGGCACAACAAGTTAAAGGTAAATGTTACTGAGTCTAATGTAACTTTTTCTTTCATAATCTGATCTAATTGACTGCAACAATAATTAAGTGTTTCAGTCTAACACAGTGGCCTCTAGTTTCCTGGCGCGGCGCAGGGTGGCAAACCCCACGCAGAGCAAGTTTCAAGCAGCGCAACCCAAGACGCGCTCAGTTTGGTTGTTTGGCAGACCGAGGTGCGCTGAGATGGGTGTAGCGGTGCAGCAGGGGGAGGTGTCGACAGATCCAGCTTGGCGCAGTTTCATGCCAAAAGGCTTTGCCGAAGGTGCGCTAAAAGCTTGCCAGTTGAAACCAAGTCTACTGTCAGCGCAGGCGGAGCGAAGCTGTTGTAAGTGGAAATTTGGCTGACCGGCGGACAGTGCGCACACGTCACCAAAACCTCACAGGCAGGTTTCCAGAATGCCAGGCACATTAAAAATGCAATAAATACCCACAAAAACACTATTCAGTCTGCAATCAGCACATAAATGTATCTCTATATCGACTGTCCCGTCACATATGATGTCAGATCAAAGGGGATTGGCACCGTCTGGCACGCGTAATGGAAACCCAACCTGATTTGATTAACACAGCTGCAAACTAATGAGTTCACATCCCTCTCAGCCAACCACAAACAGCCATAGCATCAGATAGGGAGTATATATTCAGCATCTTTCATCTTCGAAAAGTCAAAAGAAAAGAAACAGAGTGAGACTGCGAGAGAGAAAGAGAGAGCGCGCGCGCGCACGAGAGAGAGCCCGTGGAGGTCTGCTTGCAGTTCCGTATATTCGGACACTGCGAGCTTGGACCTCCTAGACCAAAACATCAGTTTCCTCCTGGGAGAAGTTTGGCCGTCAGATGCTGCTGCTCTCTTCTGCCATGGCAAATTGAGTAAACTCTCATTACGCCTTCGCGCGGTGCATTTAAGGGCAAGGAGAGTGGCTCATTTGATTGCTGTGAATCAGCTGTGTAAAACCCACTCCACGCCTTCTCTCCTCCCTCTTTCCGACTTGCGCAGGTAGGAGGGACGGAGGTGGGAAAGAGAAGTAGCTGCGCTAGCGCACACGGTGTGCAATCCACCTCACGAGGCCACTGTATCACCAACACAAATGGTAATAAGGACTCTTTTGTTTCTGCTATTGTTTTTACATGTTTTGCCAGAATTGATCATGCAAGATGCTGCAGAGATTGAGCAACCTGTGCCTCTTGCTGATGAAGAGGAGCAAGAGGACCTTAGAGAAGGAGAAGGGCTGTTTGCTGCATACCATAAGAGGCAGAAGAAGGATGTTGGGACTACTCCAACACTACAGCTAAGTCACTATCTTGACGTAGCCGAAGGACAGAACGGCCTTTTGTTTTGGGCATTGAAAATGAAAACTCTTCCTTCACTGTTCCGAGTGGCCATTAGAGTCTTGGCAGTACCTGCCTCCAGTGCTCCAGTGGAGCAAGTTTTCAGCCATGGTGGCATCATACTACGTCCCCATCGTGCACAAATGACTGACAGACTTTTGGCCAATTTGGTCTTTTGCAAATGCAATGCAGCATAGGACCCTGACATATAAAAAGCACAACCCTGTTCATTGTTATGCAAAAAATGGAAAATAGTGAATGCTGCACTGGGTCAAGATTGTCAGGAGACAAAAAGTCGCTCAGGTGCTCTTCAAAGACAGGGAATGAATTTTATGAAATAAAAACAGGAGGACTGTCCTGATAGTAAATTGAAAGTTTCAAAAAATGTTCAAAAATGCAGTCCAAACTGAAAAGTCCGAGGCAGTCCGTGGTAATATTAAAAATCCTTTCTTTAAGCACAGGGATATCTACGCGTTTCGACTACACGAGTCTTCATCAGGATATGAACCAGTCAAATTACAAACAGGTGTTTAAATCACATCAGGAATGTGTGAAATGATCATGTGACTGGATCATGTGACAAATCAATCAGCCTATGCTGAGAACAGAAAGAAGATAAGTAAATAAACATACAAGTGGCAACAGTTGCATGACTACGTGTGAATCATAGAAGTCGTCAGAATAGTGAAAAATACAAATACACAATTTATACATGTGTGACTGTCAGATTTCAACAGCAGTGGATAGCAAGACATTTATACTATAACAATAGATATACTATGCAGAAATGTGTCAATAACAGTATCTAAGGAACCTGTGTCCAGCCGTTCAGAGTACGACCAAAAGTAGAGACAGGCAGGAATAGCACAGCAACAAAGTTTAAAACCTCATAAAAGGGTTGTCAAGCAGAGTGTATATAGACAACTATCACGAGACAGTCAGCACACTACATGTGTAGAAGGCCATTGGTATGTCAAAAAAATATACACAAAATACTCAGTGCCGATAAGGCTGTCTACAATAAGCTGAAGGGCAAAGAGTCTAAATTTAGGGAGACTAAATGACAGTGGTACTGCAAACTCAAAATAATGAAAATATTTAAACTGAATATTTTATAATAAAGACTACAGTGACTGAATGATCCATGTGACCCTGTAAATAAACAAATAGTTCCTGTTACTTTAAATGTATTAAGTAGTCCATAAAGCTGAACAAATAAACACCTGTAACAGAAAACAATTAATACAAGCAATATTACAAGAAGGGAGAATAGTCTATCTCTTCATTGAGACCAGGGTGAGCAGTGGCCTTCAATGTATAAATCCAAAAGGTCTCACGCTGTAGGAGGCACTTCAGTCTGTCCCCTCCTCTCAGGCTACTGGGGACTACCTCAATGGCCATGCATTTTAAAGTGTCAGGACTGGTGTGACCAGCAGTTTTGTAATGTTGGGCCATGGGGTAGTTTGGGTTTTGAGTTCGTATGGCATGTTTGTATTCAGCCAGTCTTTCTTTGAGCTTTCTTTTTGTGCAGCCAACATAGAAGCAGCCACATTCACACTCCAGTTGGTAGACAACATGTGTTGTGTTACAATTAGCAAAACTGCGGCAATGAAATGTCTTTTGACTGGAAACATCAAAGAAGGCATTGTCTCTTTTTATATTGTGGCAGTGTCTGCATGCCCCACAGGTTGGGGGAACTAGGAATTGGGTTTGGAGACAGAAAGGTGACTCCTAACCAAGGAGTCCTTCAGAGTAGGGGCCCCTCTGAAGCAGAAGCCCGGAGATTCACTGAAGGCGGAGAGGAGGGTATCATCACTCAGCAGAATGTCCCAATTTTTGTTAACAATGTTTTTGATTTGGTGTGCCATGGTGCTGTATTGAAGAGAGCAAAAGATCTTAGGAGGCTGTTGTTTTTTTTTCTTCAGGTCTTTTGTTTAAAAGAGCATTTCTGTTCAATGTTTTAGCTCTGGTCAGAGCGTTGTTAAGAGTGTTTTTTTTGTAGCCTCTCTGTTCAAAACGGAGGTGCATATCAGCAGCCTGACGCTGGAAATCATCATCACTGTCACACAATCTCCTCAATCTTTGAAATTGACTGAACGGAATATTAGAGATAAGATGTTTGGGGTGGAAACTGCCTGCTTTAAGAATGGTGTTTCTGTCAGTACTTTTTCTACAGATTGAGGTGTGTAGACATCCATGGCTGTAGATAGAGATTTTCAAATCAAGAAAATTGATCTCCTTCTTACTGTAGTCCAGGCTGAGCTTGATGTTGGGATTAGTAGAATTTAAATATTGATGAAACTCAATGAGTTGCTGTTCAGTTCCAGTAAAAATAAAAAAGAGATCATCAATGTACCTCCCATACCATGTAATGCAGTCTTTAAAGGTATTTGTGTGGCTGTAAATAAACCTCTCCTCCCACAGTCCGAGGTAAAGTGGTAAAGGGTACAGGTGAGGGATTTAATAAAAAAGTCAATGTATTTGGAGACAGGTTCCGTCACACTGTCGATGTCACTAATAATGGGTCGACCAGGTGGGGAGTTGAGATTTGTATGAATTTTAGGAAGCAGGTAGAAAGTAGCAAGTCTGGGGTTGGGGGAGAATAGGAAGTCACGCTCCTTGTTGTTGATCCATTGATTGCATGCATTGCCCAAAATAATTTTGAGATCTTGTTTGATGGATGCAGTGGGATTTGAGGAGACTGGGGCATAATATTGTGTGTTGTTGAGTTGTCTGAAAGCTTCATTGATGTAATCTTGCTTACCCCAAATCACTGTAGCTCCTCCCTTGTCTGCTGCTCGTATTACAATGTCCTCATTATCATTCAGCCACTGGATAGCTTGTCTTTCACCCTGGGTCAGGTTGGAGTATGACGCTCTTCTGTGGGTGTGAAAAAGTTTTTCAACGTCATAGTCCACTTTTTTCATGAACGCATTCAGACATGCATTATTGTTTAGTGGAAAGAAAGTTGATTTGGGCCTGAAAGGGCTGTGTGGTTCGTTAACATTGTTAGCAGTTTGCACAGCAGCAGTTGTAGAGTTAGCATTTCTGTTATAATACCAGGCCTTTAGATGTAAATTGCGGTAAAATTTAAACAGGTCGACTTTAGTCTGAAATTGGTTTTCACTGTGAGTGGGGGCAAATGAGAGGCCATGAGATAAAACTTTCATGCAGTCAGGGGAGAGAGGTGTACCTGAGATGTTGATTACAGTCCCCTCGTTTGAGGCCGACGTGGTTGCAGCTCTCTTTTCTCTCTTCCTCCTCTTTCTGCCTCATCTGGTCTTCTTTTTCGGTGGGCTTTGGAGGCTGTGCCTTGTAAAAAAGGCGAAGTTGAGGTGGAGGCCAGCACCTCGTCCTCACTGGCAGAGGCACTGCTAGGCAGACTAAAAGACACGGAGCGTGTTCTTTTATTTCTCTGAGACGTACGGTGAGGTGAACGTGACCAGGTGTATACAGTACCTTCCTTGGAGTCTTGTTTATCACCCTTGAACTTCTCCATTTTTGTCTGTGTTAGTGTTTTAGACAGTTTGTCAATGACCTCGCGGAGTTTTTTCTCCATAGCCTCAGCTTTTTCTTTGTTGTGCGGAGCCTGGTCAAACAGCATCTGCTGCACTTCCTCAATGTGGTGACGTAATACCGCCCTCTGACCTTTGGCCTCCTCAATGAGGAGGAGCATTAGATCCAAGGAACACTTGTTTAAGATCGCCTCCCATTTATTTTTAAATTCCAGGTTATCCTTTCCAAATGAGGGGAATTTGGCAATCCGTAGTTCTCTCGGGATCATTTCCTCCCTCCAATAGTCGGAGAGCATGATGGCATGTAGCTCTAACTTCTTGTCTTTCTCCAAGAGTTTCTTTAGGTCCTGGTAGGAGTAGGATTCCTCCGTCTGTAACGAGGCCATGGAGAATAAGGAATCTTTGACGATGATGTCGTTGCCTTGTTCAGTGGTGAAGAAAAACGTGTTGGAAGGATTTTGTGTCATTTTCAGTCCAAAAGATGTGAAACGCCCAGATAACGTTCAAAAGGAATGGAGCAACTCACCAGACTTATCCCAAAGTCTAATAGTCAAGCAAAAAAGGAAAATAGTGAGTGCTGCACTGGGTCAAGATTGTCAGGAGACAAAAAGTCGCTCAGGTGCTCTTCATACCTGTTCATTGTTATGTTCATGTATTTGTTATGTTTCTCACATGTACACACACACGCACACATACACACAGACAATATGAGATGAGATAAGTACAGGACAGGACAGAAACTGCTGTGGAACTAGTTTAAATGCAATATGCCATGGAAATACAATGTTAGCACTTTTGTACAAATAATTACAGTTGCACCTGTTTTGTTTTTCAAATGTGTTTATTCTATAAAGGAGTGGTTTAAAATGAAGAATATTCTTGCAAAATATGGGTTCAATGTTAAAAATGACTGGTTAATAGTGCAATTAGGAAGTGCAATGTCAGCACTATTTTTTTCTGCAATTTCAATTGCACTTGTTTTAATAAATAAATACAGATTTTAAAAGCATACATGATCTGTGTAAATATATTATTACCCTGTGGTTAAAAGGACTCAAAAGGACTCGAAACTCAAACTGCAGGACTTGGGACTTGACTTGAGACTTGTCAGTCTTGACTTTGGACTTGACTCGGGACTTGCCTGTCTTGACTCAGGACTTGACTTGGGACTTGAGGGCAAAGACTTGAGACTTACTTGTGACTTGCAAAACAATGACTTGGTCCCACCTATTAACACACATATTTCGAAACTGTAGGCTACACCAGTACACACACTGTTACGCTTGACTATTCATCGTTAATGACATCCATAACCAACTGTAATGGTGCAAATGTATGCACTACACTACTAACACAAATACAAACGGCAACAACCTTGAGGCAAAACAACTGTAGCACTTTACAGTTACGAGTAGGTCGCAACGCCAAGTTAGTCCGGTATAACAGTTAGAGGGAAGCACACACTTTACACGGCGGGCGCCGATATCATCTGCAGCACAAGCTAACATTGCTAGCTGCGTTAGCATTAGTTAATGCGAAACTGTAGGCTAATGCGAAGACGTTGATAAACACGGTAAAACTCCCATCGCGTAGGTCCTCGGTTCCTCCCTCACGTCTCCTGCGAGTATCTTGGAGTGTTAGCTTTGTGGCAACTCTCGTCAGCTGGCCAAGTCCACTGGTGGTGCGGATGTGATGTCACCACCAGCTGATTGGAGCTGCTGCTGTTTTGTCTCCTGCCTTTTCTCTGTTTTGTCTCAGGCCGTGACCCTTTTTGTGTGTGTGTGTGTGTGTGTGTGTGTGTGTGTGTGTGTGTGTGTGTGTCTGTTCTGTTGTCTGTGCTCTCTCTCTTCCTCTCTGTGCTGGTCCACTCTGGATGCTTTCTTCTCCTCTCTCTCTCCTCCTCACTGTTCTGCTGTCTGTGCTCTCTCTCCTCCTCTCTGTTCTGCTGTCTGTGCTGTCTCGCTTCCTGTCTGTGCTGATCCACTCTGGATGCTTTCTTCTCCTCTCTCTCCTCTGTTTCCTCCTCTCTGTTCTGCTGTCTGTGCTCTCTCTCCTCATATGTGTGCTGATACTCTCTGGATTCTTTCTTCTCTCTCACCCCTTTTTCACCTAAACAGTTCCAGTGCTGGTGCTGAGCTGGTGCTGGTGCTGGTTCTCAGTTGGTTCAACTTGCGAACCAGCTGAGAATCAATTTGCTTTTCCACGGCTCGAGGTGGTTAGGGTGCCACGTCATTGCATCACTGTATACGTCAGTAACATCGTTGCTTTCTCACTGGCGCCAAGCTCGAAGGAACAACAACAACAACAACAACAACAATGGCAGACCACGTATTTGTGCAGCTGTTACTCCTGGCTCTACGAGGCTTCATCGGCATCCAAAGGCGGCAGATACATCATATTTGTGCTGCTTGACAAGATATGTATGGACGGCGATTACGTTCCAGAAGACAGGTAATAACCTAACACTGTTTGTCTCTACTAACACTGAATATGAGATTGTTATGTTAGCCTTTGTTGTAAGCTATCATTAGCTGGCAGAGCATAGCTAATTCATAACACAAACGTGTATGTGTACTTATTTAGACAACTGAGGGCTAGTTTATTGTAGTTTCAGCTGGACAAAAGAGGATGCTTAGCTCTGTGAAATGAAATCTACTATTTGAAATGCATGTAAACAAACTGTATCAAAATGCGAGTCAGTGATTTATGTTTAACCTCATTTTCTTAACTCATATGCCTCACTAAGAACATTCTTGGTTTGTCACTTAATTTTCTTGATAATTTTGGCTGTGTTTACATATATATATATATGGCATCAGAACGTAATAAACTCAATAGAATATTACACTTAAAATGTGCAGTACATTTCCTCATACATTAAATGTACAGCACATTCACATGCTATGAATGCAGATCTGCATGACCCTGTTTGTATCTGCACATACACACATTTATGTACAGACACTCATGCACATACACATTTATTTTTCAATACAAGCAAAACTTTATTAAATGAGGCATAAGGGTTAAATAGCATGATGGATATTCATTTTAGTATTGATCACTCTCCACTCAACATGCTTATTTACCTATACAATTTGTCCTACCCCATGCAGAGCTGGCTCATTAAGCCCTTTGCGGACACTGGCAGATTGACCCCTGAACAACATACCTACAACTACAGATTAAGCAGTGCATGGTCGGTTGTGGAAATGGCTTTTGGGAGATTGAAAGGACGGTGGAGGTGCCTCCTAAAAAGAAATGACTGCAAGCTTGACCTGAGCAAGAAAATGGCGCTGACCTGCTGTGTCCTTCATAACGTTTGGGAGGAACATGATGACAATCTCACTGAGGAGCACCAGGAGAGACAGGCCAAAATTCAGCCTCCTCTTCAGGCATTTCCAGAGCATGGCAACCAAGAAAGGGCTGACATTAGAACGATTCAACCTGCTATTCAAATGTTTGTTTTATTTAGTTCTGGTTGTGTGTGCTGCACATGTTTTGGCTGCTACTCTCCATTGTTTTTGCTGTTTTGTTGCTGCTTACCTGACTACTTTTACCTGTGTTTGCTGGACTACTTCATGTCACCAATATTGTTTCATCCTTCAGTTCAATAAATTCATAGAAATGATTATGGCTGTCATGTTCTCATTTCTTTATAAACACAGTGACTGAAGACATCTATGTTCAGCATCTTCATAAATGGGTAACCTGTTTGCAGGGTTCCCGCGGGGTCTTAAAAAGTCTTAAAAGCATTGAATTTATGAATTTGGAAATAATACCTTAAAAAGACTTGAAAAAGTCTTGAATTTTGATATCTGGGTCTTAAAAATTGTGCTGTATGTAACTTATCTGAATCGCATTTCTCGTCAAAAGTTTCATTTGTCAACCACAATTATTTTGATCAAATAACGTAAATAAAGAGCCAATAATTGAGAACGCAACACAGCCCCGGGGAAAATGCTGATTCACACTCCAGAACAGAAGGTGGCGGGAATGCACCAATAAGCTGGATGCCAACCGCCGTTAAAAATAAAGAAGAAGAAGAAAACCTCGTGGAGCGTGGATGGATAAAATTTCTTTCCGTCATTGGTTAAAACCTGTGGTAGACAACGTTTTTGAGGCTTACTGCACTGTGTGCAAGAAGAGGGTTCAACTCGAAACAATGGGAGTGAAGGCGTTAGACTCTCATGCCAAATCGACCAAGCACATGAAGCATATCCGAGGAAAGGAACAAACTCCTTCCATCACCGCCGGGTTCCCACCAGCTAGCCACCTAGCTGCTAGTGTTCCTGCAGCCCCTCCTGCTACGACCACAGCTAACGTTAACGTTAGAGTCGATCTACGCACATCTTTCGGGTCCACGCCAACGCTGAAAGCAGAGGTGTTGTGGACTCTTCACACCATCGCCAAACACCAGTCCTACAATGGAAACAAAGGTATTTCAGAGCTTTTCAAGTGCATGTTCCCCGACTCCGACATCGCCAGCACCTTTACTTGTGGTGCCGACAAAACGGCTTACATAGCCAAGTTTGGGTTAGCCATTCACATCAACGATGAACTGGTGTCCAAAGTCAACAAATCGTCATTTGTTCTGATGTTTGATGAGAGCCTCAATGAGATTATGAAAACCAAGCAGCTGGATGTGCACGTCCGCTTCTGGGATGAGGGGCAGGTTCATTCAAATATCTGGGCTCCCAGTTTATGGGACACTCCACTGCACAGGACTTGCTGTCCCACCTCAAAGTAAGTCTAATCAATTTTTACTATAAATGTTTATCAGTTTATATATTGATAGACTCAAATTTTGTCCATAAGACTTATTTAGCAATGTTACATGACCAGTTAGGTACTTCCCTTAGCAATATATGCTCATCCAGTCCTCTTATCTTGAGTAATCAAAACACAACCCTTTTTTTTCCTCAGGAATGCATGGACAAACTGGACCTCAGGGGCTTGGTGTCCCTCTCAGTGGATGGGCCCACTGTGAACTGGAAACTGTTCGATCTTTTCCAGAAAGAACAAGCTAAACAATACAGAGGTGAGGAGTTTATAATGCTATTACTAAATGTGTGTGAGTGAGTGTGTTTATGTGATCCACTGTTGTATTAATTTGGTTTCTAATATCAAGTTTTGCAATGAAACCCTCAGATGTTCAGCTTGTTTGTGTGGGGAGCTGTGGCCTGCACACGCTACACAACGCGTTCAAGTGTGGGTTCACTGCATGGCAGCTGGACAAGTTGCTTAGAGCAATGCACACATTGTTCCACAATGTGCCCGCCAGGAGAGAGGATTACATCACAGTAACAAAGTCCAGTGTGTTCCCCCTGTCCTTCTGTGCCCATCGCTGGGTGGAAAACCTACCTGTTGTCGAGAGAGCCCTTGTAGTCTGGCCATCACTGCTCCTGTACATGGAGGCTGTGAAAACGAAGACACTCCCAAACCCTGGAACCGGTAGGCCCTTCTGCTGTGAATAGGTCTGTGACTGTGTCCTAACCCTGATGGTGGTGTGGCCTTGTCATAGTTTTTGTAATGTACAGCTAAGTTGAAATGTCCTGCCTCTCTCTGTCTGTCTCTGTCTCTCTCTCTGTCTTTCTCTCGCTCTCTGTCTCTGTCTTTCTCTCTGTCTGTCTCTCACTCTGTCTCTCTCTGTCTCTCACTCTGTCTTTCTCTTGCTCTCTGTCTCTGTCTCTCACTCTCTCTCTCTCTCTCAGCATCCGCTAACACCATTGAAGCAGCCATGAAGGATCCTCTCATATTGGTGAAACTGCAGTTCTACACGGCACTAGCCAGGACCTTCACTCCCTTCCTGAAAAAATATCAAACGGATGAGCCTGTGCTGCCATTCCTCTCCAAGGACCTGACCGAGTTGATGATGGTAATAATTTACTGTATATTATATGGGCAGCACTGCACATTATAATCACCACTGATTAGGCTCAATTGATATGTTTTTGACAATATGGGGTTTGTGGTAAGTATGTGTAAAAAACAATGGATACATTGTGCATCATAATTAGACAATTTGATGTCAGTGATTAATGTGCTGCACCGGGCATTTTTGTGTTTGTCTGTTGACAGAGTCTACTCAGACGCTTCATCAAGAGAGAAGTCCTCCACAACATCACTGCCCTGCAGCTGACCAAACTGGATGTCACAGACAAGACCATCTGGCTCAGCCCACAAGACATCAGCATTGGTCTAGGTGCCGAGTCAGTCCTTAAGGTAGTGTGATGTTTTAAAAAGATCATTTTACAAATATGGTTAGGCTGCAACCAGGTCATTGTAGACATATTCTATTCATGGCTAATTTCCCCCTCTCTCCAGAGCATCAAAGGTGCAGAGCTCAGGGTGCTAGAGTTCAGGTGAGAGTACATGCAGAGACTGTGTAGCATCATCAGGAAAGTGCAGGACAAGAGCCCCCTCAATTATTTGACTGTTAGGCAGATGGTGTGCCTGGATCCGTCAGTAATGTACAGAGACCCAGAAAGATGCAGGAAGCACATGAAAGGGCTGGTTCAGAGGTTTCTCCAGGACAAACAGCTAACCGATACGTCTGCGGGTAGGAATAAGAAAGGCAAATTGTAGGCTACACATTAATTTATCATCAATTTGATTGGCTGGCAATGCCCAATGCATGCCCAATAGCCCAATGATTTATCAGTGTTTTTCTCTATTTTGTCTTTGATCTGTTTTGTTACAGAGGATGTCATTCTCCAACAGTTTGACAGTCTCCTGTCCTTGGAGAGCCGAAGTGAGGACTTCCTCTCCTTTCCTCCCATGCAGAAGAGGCTGGACCTCTTCCTGAGCAGTGTCCTCAGGGAGCCCTATCCCGAACTGTGGGCCTTCTGCAAGAAGCTACTCATCCTCTCCCACGGCCAAGCTACAGTTGAGAGAGGATTCTCTATCAACAAAGAGGTGGAGTTCGACAACATACAAGAGGACACTGTGGTCACACGGAGGCTGATGTGTGATTACATTATGCAACATGGAGGTGTTACCCAGGTAAGAATGACCCCTGGCTGGACTAGAAATATGCTGTTGACATAGGAGTTGATAAACTCAAGAGGCCAACTATGTTGATTCTGTCACTGATTCTGGTTCTCTTTTCCCAACCCTATATCCAGGTTCCACTCATTAAAGAGCTACTGGCAAATGTAGCAGCAGCCAGGGCCAGATATCGGGTCCATCTCGACACAGAGAGAAAGAAGAGGGAGGCAGAAGCCCAGGCTCTTAAGAGGAAGGGAGCAGAGGACCAACTTCAGGACCTAAGGGGGAAAAGGAGACACCTACAAGAGGTATCTGAGGGTCTGGCCAGGGATGCGGACAGGCTGAGGGGAAGGCAGGGAGCAAGATGGCTGACCTAATCACAAGGTCCAACCTCCTGAGGAGAGGCCATAAGGAGAAGTTGGCGGAACTGGCTGTCCTTGACAAAGAGATTGCTGCCAAGAGTGCAGAGCTTAGGAGTTGACTTTGTTTCTGATGTTCATTGTTTATTTTGTTAATAGCTGGTTGGGGAAGAGTCTCCCCTGTTCTATTCTGCAATGAGATGACACCCCCTCATCTTTACACAACCACAGATTTTCAGGGTTCATACACATTTTAACCAACAAATTTCCATGACTTTCTCATGACTTGGTAGCAAGTTTCCATGACAATACATGACCTCTAAAACATCTATGTATGCATGAAATATAGGAATAAAACTATGTAAACAAATTATCACAGTGGAAATGTCAAAAAAATGGATCTAATGACAATTATGGTTTTATACAAAATAAATATTTGTTTAAACAAACACTGATAGACCAGTTTACATAAGGTAAGGTATATGTTATTGTGTTCTGGAATAATTTCATGAGGCATACATGTTTCGGAGGTAACAAGGTCTGAAAAATGAATAAGCAAATGAAGGTACCCAAGAATACTTTAATAATAAAACATAAGGAGGAAACGTTTTAAAGCAGCTCATCATGGAGGCGAAAACAAAACAACCTTTACACAGTTTCCTGCTCTATATGATCAGTAATATGTCAGCTCTGTGATGGAAGAAATACTTTGCACTCTGCTTAAGAAAAAGATAAAAAAAGAGATAATTTCCTACGATCCGGTTAAAGTCTAAAAGGAGAACGTTTCTGAGCTCTGGATTTCAGAGGCGTGTTGCAACGAGAGCAGGATTTATGGAAGAGTGTTAGGCCACTGTAAAAAAAAAATGTTTTTTTGAGCTCTGACTTTTTTTTTAACAAGCTTTACATTAAAGTGAAATTTTCACATCAACGTGCAAGCTATAGCCTCCTCCCACAGAAACAATCCATACATCATTCATTTTTTCATTTCTGCCAGCTTCTCATCAATTTGCTTTTCAATCTTCAGCAGAGAAGCTTTCTTTTCTTTTGCAGTACGCCGGAAACTGTTGGATTTGGCGATGAATGTCAGTTTGCTTGTGGTCTCTGCTTTCTCAGCATATTCATCAGCTGACTTTTCTAGAGCACAAATATCAGCCTCAATTGTAGCCCTCCCCTTTTTCTAATCATGGAGTTCATCATTGAGGGCCTTCCGCTTCAGATCAACAGTTTGCTTTTCTGTGACTCTTTTCTGCTCATCCAAGTAGGCATGATACTTTTGTCAAGCACCTGCTGCTGACATGAGCAGCTCTTTTGTGATGTTAACGTTTGTTACACCCCCAACAGATCAGACATGGTCGACAATGAGTCTCTGCGCCACCAAAGACAGTTCTTTCTGATTCTCCACAATCAATTCTTTGTTGACTGAAAATCCTCTTTCCACACTGGCCTGTCCATGAGACAGGACCAGTACAAGCTTCATCAGATCCCACACTCTGCAAAAAGATGGCTTTGTCCCCACTGTCTCGTAGAGAAGGCTGTCAACCTCTATCTGTGATGGGATCAAACTCCCTGAAAGCAGAGTGACAACGAGCCATATCACAAACCTCCCTAAACTCTCTGAGGGTATCATCACACACTGCATCATCTATGTGTTTACATTCAACAAATATTCAATTCAATTCAATTCAATTTTATTTATAAAGCCCAATATCACAAATCACAATTTGCCTCACAGGGCTTTACAGCATACGACATCCCTCTGTCCTTAAGACCCTCACAGCGGATAAGGAAAAACTCCCCAAAAAAACCCCTTTGACGGGGAAAAAAAAACGGTAGAAACCTCAGGAAGAGCAACTGAGGAGGGATCCCTCTTCCAGGACGGACAGACGTGCAATAGATGTCGTACAGAACAGATCAGCATAATAAATTAACAGTAATCCATATGACACACAGAGAGAGAGAGAGAGAGAGAGAGATGCAGGTAATGACAGTAGCTTACAACAACATTAATGAAAGTAATAATATTATAGTTATAGTTCTGGTTACTGCGGTACAATATGTTGAAAGTATGTATTAATACCTGGCAGTATACATGTGTGACAATAATCATATGTGTATAATAACAGAAGAAGTATGACTAATGACTAATGATGGCAGCAGCAGCAGGAGGCATCTGGCAGGACCACGGCAGCAGCACAACCACACACACGCTGTCCAGGCACCGCTGTGATATGAGTTAATCTGAGAGACAGTGGAGCACAAAGGCTCCGGAGAAGAAGCCGAGTTAGTGACATCCAGAATGGCCGAGTTAGCAAGATGCAGTAATAGAATACGAGAGAGAGAGTGAGAGATACAGAGACAGAGAGAGAGAGAGAGAGAGAGAGAGAGAGAGAGAGAGAGAGAAGGAGAGAAGGGGCCCGGTGTATTATAGGGGGGTCCTCCGGCAGACTAGGCCTAAGTCAGCCTAACTAGGGGCTGGTACAGGGCAAGCCTGAGCCAGCCCTAACTATAAGCTTTATCAAAGAGGAAAGTCTTAAGTCTAGTCTTAAATGTGGAGACGGTGTCTGCCTCCCGGACCGTAACAGGAAGATGATTCCACAGGAGAGGAGCCTGATAGCTAAAGGCTCTGGCTCCTGATCTACTTTTGGAGACTTTAGGGACCACGAGTAACCCTGCGTTCTCAGAGCGCAGTGTTCTGGTGGGATAATATGGCACTATGAGCTCTCTAAGATATGACGGAGCTTGACCATTTAGAGCTTTATAAGTTAACAGTAGGATTTTAAATTCAATTCTGGATTTTACAGGAGCCAGTGCAGAGAAGCTAAAACAGGAGAGATATGATCGCGTTTCTTAGTTCCTGTTAGTACACGTGCTGCTGCATTCTGAATTAGCTGGAGAGTTTTTAAGGACTTACTAGAGCTACCTGATAATAGAGAGTTACAGTAATCCAGCCTTGAGGTAACAAAAGCGTGGACCAATTTTTCTGCATCTGTGCGGGTCAGGATAGGCCTAATTTTCGCAATATTACGCAGATGAAAAATGCAGTCTGTGAGGTTTGCTTTAAATGAGAATTAAAAGACAAATCTTGATCAAATATTACTCCGAGGTTTCTTACGGTAGTGGCAGGGCCCAGAGCAATGCCATCTAGAGAAACTATGTCATCAGATAAAGAGTCTCTGAGTTGTTTGGGGCCAAGAACAATAACTTCAGTTTTGTCTGAATTTAACATCAGGAAATTGGTGCTCATCCAAGTTTTTATGTCTTTAAGGCAATTATGGAGTTTAGTTAATTGATTGCTTTCTTCTGGCTTCATTGATAAATACAACTGAGTATCATCCGCATAACAATGGAAATTTATAGAGTGATTTCTAATGATGTTACCTAAAGGAAGCATATATAGAGTAAACAGGATTGGTCCGAGCACAGAACCTTGCGGAACTCCAAAACAAACTTTAGTACGTAAGGATGGTTCATTGCGAACGTCAACAAATTGAAAACGATCAGATAAATAAGATTTAAACCAGCTTAGTGCTGAACCTTTTAAGCCAATTAAGTGATCCAGTCTCTGCAGTAGAATTTGATGGTCAATTGTGTCAAACGCCGCACTAAGATCTAATAAAACAAGTACAGAGACGAGTCCTTTGTCTGAAGCAATCAGAAGGTCATTTGTAATTTTAACTAGTGCTGTCTCAGTGCTATGATGCACTCTAAATCCTGACTGAAATTCCTCAAATAAATTATTATCCTGGAGAAAATCACACAGCTGGTCTGCGACTACTTTCTCAAGGATCTTTGACATAAAGGGAAGATTAGATATTGGTCTATAATTGGCTAACACCTCTGGATCCAGGGTGGGCTTTTTTAGTAGAGGTTTAATTACAGCTATCTTAAAAGACTGTGGTACATAGCCTGTTAATAAGGATAAGGAAATATGTGTAACATTCTTGTCATTTGTTTCACACACTGTTCCTTGGATTTAGCCATGCGTCTTGGGTCGAGGCACTGCATGCTTCTCACTAATGTGTGCTGCAATGGAGCCTTTTTCAGCAGCTTCTCCAGGAGGGTGATCAAAAGCCTCTTGCAGTCCAATCTCACCTCGATCGCCTGCCTCTCTGACACCTGTTTTGGGGATCTGAGTTGCTTCAGGATGGTGTCTGCTGCAAATCCAACGTCAATTTGTGAAGCATCCTTATGTAGACTGTTGTCCTGGAAAGGCACCTCCAGAAGTTTGAGTGTGGATGTTGCCTCTTGCAGGTGCTTGTCCACCATAAATCGGCCCATGAGCCCTGCAAACGATTCAAATAAACAGAATGTTTGGTTTGAATGAATGATTAAAATATTTATTTTGATCATGTAAAATAGAGTAAGTAAACAATTAAAGAAAACAATGTAAGCAAGTAGCTGCACTTTGCAAACTTTTGTTCACATGTCTGAAAAGGAGTGGGCTGAAGCTAAACTCATATAGTTCCACCCCTTCTCCATAACTCTTGACTCTTAAGTAGCAAATTATAGGCCTAAATCATAACACAGCAATACATGCATCACTTTCATTTGTGTTAAACATATGATGTGTGCTACTTGTATTGTTTATTGTATTGTTTATTGGTCGGCACTTGGAAGTCGGCCCGACCAAACATCACTAAGCTTTATGGCTGGCCTCAGGAGCAACTCTGCATCACGCTCACCAAATTTCATGAGAATCTGATCAACTCTCATGTCACTTGATGTTTCTCTGTTTATAGCGCCCCCTACCGGTTAATTTGTGGTAAATTTGGCCCAGAGCCTCTGGTTGACGTCTGAAACAAGTGACTTGAGTTTGACGTTGATAGCTTTTACTTTGACAAAAATATGCACCGGTATGTGTTTTTTAGGTAGCAGAAAAAAAATGTTTATTTATAACTACTGCATATTTTTGAGTAGTAAAATTCTTTTGTTAACTTTTCATCAGGCAAGTCTGGAGATTTCATGTGCAAAATTTCATGCAGATGGAGCATCAACACTAGGAGGAGTTAGAAAAGTAGGTTTTTGATGTGTAGTGACTTACAAAGAGAAATATGCAGGGGGAGTGGGCGTGGCCTATGTCAGAAAATGCGATTCTATTTAGGGAACACATGGATATAAATTTTATGAAGATGTGATTTAAAATGTGGAAGTTATAGGCCAAAATGCGTTTGCATCCGTTATAGCGCCACCTAGTGGAGTAGACACACAATTTTTTGTATGTCCTGTCTGTCTGCTATTCTATATATACCCTGTGAATTTCACAGCCCTCAGCATAATACTTGATCTGAAATAAATGTTTGTTTATCTTGTAATAAGCCACGGCCACTTTAACCAGTCGTGATAAACTTCAAGTTATGGCCTCAGGAGTGACCCAGCATCATACTCACCAAATGTCGTACAAATCGGTGCTGCCATTTGAGAGATATAAATTTCCCATATTTGCAGCGCCCCCTAGTGGCCAACATTAGTCAAATTTGGCTCATACCCTCAGAGTCACATGCCAAGCAAGGATCTCTGATTTAGTGTTGTTAGCATGTATTTTGACTGAGATATGCAACAGTTCGCGTTTTTATAGGTAGCTAGCAAAATGTATTTGTTAATAATTTGTGCATATTTGTACCGAACAAAATTCTTTTGATAACTTTAGATCAGGTCCAGCTGACGACTGTCTGTGCCAAGTTTCACGCTGATCGGACAAAATCCCAAGGAGGAGTTTAAAAAAGCAGGTTTTCCAGTTTTCATGATTTTGTGAAAAAAAATTATAGGCGGAAATGGGCGTGGCCCAGCCCAGGTGATTCAGCACTATTCAGGGAATCTGGGGATATGAGGCTGTTGAATGTGTGACATACAGTGTGGGAGTTATAGCCCAAAACGCGTTGACCTTGGTTATAGTGCCCCCTGCTGACGGACCTATGTCATTTTTTGCGTCTGAGGTACATGCAGGGGTCTGGACCAACCCTCCAAATGGCACCACCCTCCCTTGCACGGTTTAGCCTGCAGCATCACTTTTACCAATGGAAAAATAAAAACAGAGAAAAACTATAATAATAATAAAAAAACCCGAACAAAAACAATAGGGTTCCCAGCACCGCTTGTCCTGGGAACCGCGTATGCTTGCATTCGTGGTTCCCAGGCCCCGCGGGCTTGGCCCCCTAATAAAGTTATTTATTCAAAATCAATTGAATTTGCTACAGACTGTTATTTCTATGCCGCATAACTGCGGTAACACCCCCAGGCCTGGTGTAGCTTGTACAACTGACAAGTGGAGCTTTCCAAACGCGTATTACGCACGCGGTGAAATGAGCGCGCATGGTGCATTTCACATGCACAGTGTAGCTCCATGTGCGCACTTGACGTTGTGCCTCGCCTGTCCTGACAGTGCTGGGTGATGTGTGTTTGTGAGCGTGTGTGTGAGCGCACGCCACAGCGCGACACACACACGCACGCGCGCACACACACACACACACACACACACACACAGTCAGAGTACAGGACAGGAGAGGCAGGTAGGCTACGCCAAGTGCGCGCAGTCCTGGTGGTGGCATGTGTGTGTTGTGGGCTGGTCTGGGCCCACAATGCCAGGTCCGCTTTTTTGTCCCAGTCCTGCCCTGCTGCGTTATGAAACAGACAGTAACCTGGCGATAATAAGGCTGCTGTCTTAGATGATGCCTTGAGAAAGGTAGCTTACATCTTACAATGTAACGAGCATCATAAGGGCAATTTCAGGTGTTGGTGAAGGAACATTAACTGTATTAAGACGCACACATTTTGGTAATGCACAATCATGCAACAGGTTGTAAGTTTAAACATGTTATGTTTCAAGTCATAATTCTGCACTGGGCTACCACACATTGGTTCAATTTCAAAGTGTTGTGTGTTTCTAACCATAAATAGACTGGATGTAACAAATCAAAAGCACAGCAAATACATAATAAATATGTTTAATCTTACCTTTGATCAGTTTATTCATATCCTCGCAGAGGAAGGGCAGCATAGGTTTCAGTGAAAAGAGGGTCAGCACATCGGTTCTTCACCTCCTCGAATGACTTCACCTTTGGATTGGGAAGCTCGCCTCTTCCTACCATCCCAACGTAGTTTTTGACATGCAGGCAGAGCCGCAATCCTCTCTCTGAAACGCTGACATTCTCCACCCACCGGTGCTTGCAAAATTTAAGCATGGTTGTGTTACATCCAGTTGCTTTCACAAAATCTTCGTGTCGGGCTGGGCTATAATGAAACAGCCAGTATAGACTTGAGAGTCCGTGTTCAACTTCCCATCCGGTGGATTTGCATCCATCCCTGAATGCGTTGTGCAGTATGTGCAAACCGCACGAGCTGATGTTGATAAGCGTCTTTCCCGCATCAGTCTCCACTTGCTTCTGGAGTATTTCGAACACTTTCCAGTTGACGTTTGGCCCGTCGATAGAGATTTGGACCAGATTCTGAGTTCCGATCTCCGAAAGCAAGTTGTTCAGTGTCTCAACAATGTCTGCAGCTGTTGCATGACCCAGAAACTCCGAGCCGATGTACGTCGTTTTCACCTCGGGCCCGTCCCACACTCTCACATGCATGTTGATGGACTTGGGGCTCATCCTACTCTCCAATATGCTATGTGTGAGCTCAGTCCTGCGTGTTCTTTATTGAAGCAATAGGAGAAGATATTCGGTCTCAGTTAATGTAGTTTATTAAGCAGTAAAGGAATAAAATTACAGAGCTCTGGGTCTCAACTTCACGTCCCTGACGAACAACAAAGGTGTGTCAGTTCACGAAATCTGACCTCCTGTCCTTTCCCTGACCCAGTATATTTGAGCGTAACAGAGTGTCATTGTGCACGCAAGGCGTTGTCCTCTTCTCATTGGCAGTTCCACTTCCTCCTTCACCACACCACGCCCCTGCCTCGTGTTAATCTGACTCCTTCCCGCTGACAGTGGGGGCGTGGTTCCTGTTTTGAAAGACAAGAGAACAACACAACTCCCTACACGTGCTGTACCTTACTATCTGTTCATCACTTTCTATTCTTTTTACCATATATGAAACTAATTATCTAAGCATTGCGGTATGTGCTCCTCAGACTTCATGTCTCTTCCTCTCCTGTACTTCTCCACTTCTGCAAAGCAAACACATTCAGATCAGCTGAAATCATCTCAGTATTCTCATTGTTCACACATCTAAAATTTATATAGTGAAACACAACTGATAGTAAAACATATAAAATCCTTCTATTCCCAACAGTCCCCCTTTTGGCCTCATAGGACTGAGGCCACTTTTTTTAGTCCCAATGTTTCCAGGTCCCCCTTTTTATGTCTTGTGATTACTGCACTTTTTGTTTCTTTTGAAACAAAAAGTTATAACTCCCCCTTTTGGTCTCATACACATGAGACCACTCACATCTTGTCTGCTCCTGAGTCTGAGTCCGAATCTGAATCAGTAGGCGGCCCTCCTAACAGGGTGGCCGTCTCCATTTGAGTCATCTGATATGGTGGGGGCTGTGGATGTTTTCTCTCCACAGCTGTCACTATGATTCTTTCACAGAGTGACCGGATACATGGGATACAACAACAACCACATAATGCTAACACCGCGAGCATTCCCACCAGAGACAAGAATACCGATACCACTAAATCTTTCCACTTACCGAACCACTTCTCGAAGATACCACCCAGGGGTTTATCAATGCCTGAGTGTTCATGCATTTCCTCAGAGAGCGTGTGCAGCCCTTCTAGCGCCTTAGTTACTGACCCGTCTGGAGCTGTGTTGTTTGGGATGAAGGTGCAGCAGAGGCCCTGGAACATAGAGCAGACACCCCCTTTCTCCGCCAAAAGCATGTCTAACGCAATTCGGTTCTGTACTGTCATCAGGGAGGTGGCTGCCAGTTGTTCAGAGAGTCCTCCAACTGCGTCCCTAGTGCTGTTGGCCAGTCTAAGAACACTGTAATGCACATAATTAATTCTGTCCACATTTTTGTTAGGGGTGATGGGAAACAGTGCAGCTAATATGGGTATGTTTTCAAAACCAGCAGCCACTTGGTCAGCCAATTTGTACTGGTCTGGGACCCCGCGAGGAACACCTATGGCGTCCATATACATGGTTGTTCCCTGGCTCATATCAAATGCATTTCTTTTCTGTCTACCTGAGTTGGTCTGGGCATCCCTCATCCCTAACAGGACCAGGGGTACAGCCAGTCGGACCAGTGCACATGTACCAACCCAGGACGATGGCAGGGACAAGTGGAGGGTCTTATCTCCACAGTACCAGAACAGGTCCCCTCTAGCCTGAACCATGCTGCTGGCGTTCTGCCACATACTCACATTCAGTGTTCTCTGGCACCAGTCAGCTTGCATCTGTCCCATATCAGTTACCACCCCGGTGGAGAGGTTCCTATGGAAACAAGTGTAGTTGGCGATTCTGGGACTAAACGTTGGTGGGATGGTGTGATTCTTTATGGGTGGAAACAGAGAACTCAGAGTGGTACAATTAGCAGGATCAGGATACATGGTCATATTTATCATACAGTTAAAACCAATAGGGTCTGTGTCGGGATACAAAGGGGCTGGAGTGGTGAACAGTGTAGGTCTAGCGGATGAGCATACAATGCAATTTGACATGTTCATGGATTCTGCTGTCACTGCCACCCAGTCTAACCATAAGTTTCTGTCTCCATAGCCTGTGGCCAATCTGACTACGTCACTGCGGGTCAATTTAGAGTAGTCAATGTTTATCACGCCTGTGTTCTGTTGGGGTTCAGGTGCCTTGGTTACATTACTCGGAGATACGGTGGTTTTAGTAGGGGTAGGATTCAATAAGGTTAGTTTAATTAGTCCCATGGTATCGGTGCCACTGTGGTCTACTCCCAACACCAAATACATTGTGTTGTTGGTGGGATCTCCGCATTTGGTGCGGTGCCTGATTGAGTTTGACCATGGGTTTGTTGTGAGATTATACACGCTTAGCAATACCGGATTCTGCTTATGGGAGCCTGGGAGAGGCTGAAGCTGCTGCCTCTGTATCTTTATCTTTTTCCCAATGTCCTGTCCTCCTACCCTATATGGTGGTGGGTCCCAAAGCCCAGAATACGTCATCACATCTCTCCATCTTCCACACCACGGATTGTGTGTGGGCCCTCCCCATGAGAATCCACATATGTACACGTCATACCCCCTCCAATTTGGATCCTTTCCTTTACAGTTTATTACGGAGCACAAGTCAAACTGGAACCCTGTACTTTGCCCTATGATGTATGTCAATTCTACTCCACCATACTTAGCTATGCAGGAGTCTGACGTTCCACTCCCTGGTGTGTTTCTCCTGGTTCGGTTTCGTGGTGGTTCTACGGCTTTGTCTCTGAGGGAAGACTCATAATACAACAGAGGTAAAACAATAACACAGGTTAACACAACAACTCCCAACACACACCACTTATGGTGGCGTGGTTCTAATCCTAATAATTCTAATAACAATTTCATTTTTTTTTTTTTTTTTTTTTGCAAAAATGTAAATATACACGTGTAAAATATAAGAGTAAATATGGAGTGTAAATGTTCTGCAAGCGAGTCTTTCTTGTATCCTGGCTTTATATTACTCAAACGTACTCTGGGCAAAGTGTTGCTTCAAAGGAGCTTCAAACCTTCACATTGATCACAGGATATCTCTTCCGCACTTATGCTAAGCTAAATGAATAAATGTCTATGTGAGTAAGCTGTGTGTTTGTTTGTTTGGTTTTTTTTTAATTTTTAGTGTCTCTTATGTCCTCCAGTGTTCGGGCAGGTGTCTCTGCCACTGCACACTGACTCCAGTGATACCATGTGTCACCTTTTCCCTGTAGTTTGACGGCGTGGGACGTCCGTTCCACGACTTTGTAGGGACCAGTCCACCTTGGCTCTGACCACTTTCGTTTGATCACCTTGAGCAGGACCCACTCTGATGTTGGGGGGTCTTTCCCTTCTGCTCCCTCCCGAGCTGTGGTCACCTGTTTGGAGAAAGCTGACACCAATGCTGTTAGTTGGTCATAATATGGTTTGTATTGCATAGGGCTTTCTATTTCTTCTGCAGTTTGGATCCCAGCTCCCGGTCCCGGGAACTGGTGTCCTGTTTTTAGTTCATATGGCGTGAACCCTGTCAATGCGTTCACTGAGCTCCTGATTGACATTAGAGCTAGGGGTAGAGCATCTACCCAGCTCATTTTAGTTTGAGCACAGATTTTGCCTATTTTTCCCTTAATAGACTGGTTCATCCTTTCCACCTTGCCCTGTGACTGAGGATGATAGACTGTGCCAAATGCATGTTTTAGCCCCAATGCCTTCTCTACCTGCTGTAGGTCTTTGTTTTTAAAGTGAGTTCCGTTATCAGATCTGATTCATTTGGGGAACCCGTGCCTGGGGATATATTGATTTATCAGAAATTTGATTACTGTCTTTGCATCCTCTGATTTGGCAGGTATGGCTTCTGGCCAGCCGGTGTATGCATCCACCGCCACCAGAAGGTACCTGTGCCCTCCCACTCTTTCTATCATATCTGTGTAGTCAATAATGACCTCTTGACCTGGGAGTTTAGGGAGAGGAAGTTTCCCTTGGTGTGGTTTCACTGTGGGTCTGACATTATATTCTGTACATATTTTACTTTCTCTGATGTGATTCTCAATCATGGCTGGCAGAAAAGGGTACCACCAATGCGTGAGACCTTGCACCATTTGCACCTTTCCACAATGAGTCACCCCGTGAGCCTCCTGGAGGACTGATCTCATCAGCCCTGGGGGTAACACTGGTCTTCCGTCCGGAGACCTCCACACACCCTCTGTTCTTACTGCTCCTCTCTCTTTCCAGATTGTAAGCTCCTGTGGAGAAGCTTTCTGCTGCTCTGCTATTAACATATTTACATCACAAGGTGGCAGGAGGTCATGTACTGTTTATCTGTTTGTAGCATGATATACTGTGGACTATATCCTGCCTTTCTCTTGGCTGCCATGTCTGCAGCCCCATTTCCCCTAGCGATAGCTGTCCCTGCTTTATCATGGCCCTTACACTTAATGACTGCTACCTGTGCTGGCTTCATCAGAGCCTCCTGTAGCCTCTTCATATCTTTTCGTGTTTAATGGGGGTTTTGCTGCTGTTAAAAAACCAGATCTGATCCACTGTGTCATTTCCACATGGATTGCTCCTACAACATATGCAGAGTCTGTGTAGATGTTCACTCTCTTCCCTTCTGACCATTCTAGAGCTGCAATCATTGCCTGGAGCTCAGCCAACTGCGAGGACTCTTTCCCTGTCACCCTTTCTGTGAGGACTTCCTCAAACCCTGTTTCTGTCTGTCTCACCACTGCATATGCTGCTTTCAGTCCCTCAGTTGGATGCCTGAAACAGCATCCGTCTGTGAACAGTGTTTCCTCTGCGTTAGTCAGGGACTTCGCCTGCAAATTTTCTCTCACCCTGGTGTCTTTCTGCACCTTTTCCTCACATCTATGTGGCTCACCCTCTCCCATGTTATCTGCCATGTTTACACCTTCATGTGTGAATGTTATGTGTGGTGCATTTAAGATCTTTTCCAGCCTCGTCTGTCTGAGTGATGTCATAGTAAATGCCGCTGCGTTTACATATGCCACTATGCTGTGCGTTGTTAGTACAGTCAGTGTGTGTCCCATCACTATGTGTGCTATTTTCTGCAAAATTTTTGCCACTCCTGCTGCATGTCGAGTGCACGGTGGATGTCTATCCTCGGTTGGATCTAAGGATATGCTTACATACATCAGCACCTGTCTGCCTCCCCCTTTTTTCTGAAAAAGCACACCAGAGATGGTGTGTGTCTTTTCAGAAACATCAAGAAAAAACGGTAGCTTGTAGTCGGGGATGGCTAGATCTGTAGCAGTAGAGAGTGCCTGTTTGAGGGAGATAAATGAGGTTTCAGCGTCAGTGGTCCATACCAGGGGAGCAGTAAGATTGCGCATGCCCTGTGCGTTAACCATGGCACGCAAAGGATGGGTTAGTTCGCCATAAGAGGCCACATAGTGCTTGCTGTACCCTGTGAGACCCAAAAATGACAACATGTCTTTCACGGTGTGTGGTTTTGGGTGATGCAGAATCGATTCTCTGTGTGACGGGGACACAGCCGTGCCCTTAGCCGACACTATGCGACCCAGGAACGAGACCTGCTGCCTACAGCATTGTAGCTTGGTTTTAGAGACTTTGAACCCTGTGTGGTGTAGGCGTAGTAAGACAGAGCGTGTGGCCTCCAGGCAGGTGGAGGGATCGGGTGCGGCCAAGAGGATATCATCAACGTACTGGATTACCACAACCCCTTCTGGTAGTGACAATTCGGCCAGCTGCTGTTTGAGAACCTGATTGAAAAGGCCAGGTGACAGGATGAGACCCTGTGGAATGCGGGTGTAACGTAGCTGTCTACCACGATGAGTGAATGAGAAAATGTCGCGAAGGGGTGGTGCGAGAGGTAGGCAGAAAAAGGCGTTCGCAAGGTCTATACAGGAAAACCACTTATGTTCTGGTGACAGGCTAGACATGGCAGTGTATGGGTTTGGCACTGGTACTGTGGGCGTGGAGATTACTGCATTAATGCGTCTGAGATCATGCGCCATGCGATATTTGCCTGTATTCTGTTTCTCTACAGGAAGAATGGGTGTGTTCCAGCTGGAGTTTGAGGCCTCCAACACTTCAGCCTGTAACAGACCCTCTATAGTATCTGCAATACCAGCCTCAGCCGCTGGCTTGTGGCGATATTGATTCTGCCAAATCGGTGTCCAATCATTTAACTCAAATGTAATGGGGGTGACCTGTGCACAGTAGCCCACATCGGTGGGCCCAGAAGACCAGAGAGAGTCAGGAAGTGTGTGTAACATGCATTCTGCGTCTGGATGGTCATTCTTTTCCCTGCCATGAAACCTCTCTATCTGTCGGTGTTCCAGGATCGCCTTGTCTGTAGCTCCCTGCCTGATGCGATATGCTTTCTCAGAGGGTGAGAAATCCACCTGAGGAATTTGAGTGCGGATCCAATCAGTGAGTTGCATTAATCTCTTACACATAGGGCCCAAGTCTTTGGCCTGATGTTTTGCATGGATTGCCAGAGATATGTGAGGGGAGGCTTCTTCCTCCACCTCATACCACTGTTGCTGTTCTGAAGCGAGGTCAACAGCTGCAGCCACTCCCTCATTACCCACCAGTATACAAGACGATTGTATATCCCACCTGTGACCTTCAATTTCGTTATAAAATGCCTGCTGATACATCTCATCCCCTTTTCTATCATAATAAAGTGTTACATGGAAGGGATCAGGAGGAGGTGTGTAGGGGTTTAGTGACTGAACCCAAGGGCGCCACGACTGATAGAGAGCGCAAATCCCAGGAGTTGCTGTGGTGTTTGGCTCGAGGAGGCCCCAGTAGATATCTGCCCACTGTCCTTCAGCTGTGGGGGATGTGTCTGCAGATAACAACATTTGTGAAGATGAATGCACAGTTGACAATGAGCAGTTCACAGTGTATCCATTTGGGAACGTCACTATCAGTCCGTCCGGGCTGCACAGGATGGAGGCTCCACACTTTAATAACACATCTCTGCCCAAAAGGTTAACAGGACATGCCATTGAGGAAACAAATGTGTGTGGAAATGTCTGATCTGCTTGGAGTATGGTAGTGGTGAGTGGTTTTGTGAGCGGCAGATTTTCTGATTGACCCGAGAACCCAGTTAATTCAACCGCTGATGATGACATGTGAGTAGCAGACACAGGAGGTTTAATGTGGAATACCGTGCCCCGTGTCTAACATGAAAGGCAGTTCTTGATTCAGTACTTTCAGTCGCAGGTAGGTCTGCCAGCCCTCCCGCGTAGGGGTTCTTGGGCCCGTCAATATCCTTGGGAATCTTCCCAGGTCATCAGAGGATATTGACCCTGCGGAGCGACAGTGGCATTGGGTGCTTGATGCACATAATCTTGATAACCTCCTGTGCGGTCCCTGATATCCGCCTCTGGGGGTCTATTTCCCACACCCTGGGAGGTCTGAACTGCCCGCCTCGCATCCGGTGCATCCTGTCCTCCAACCACTCGGGGTCAGCGTTACATGAGTGGGTCTGGTGTGGACAGCGTTCCCGCCAATGCGATGGGTCTCCACAAAGGAAGCACCCCCCATCGCCCTGACCCCCTCTTGGGCCGCCACGATTCCCCCCCCTGCCTCTGAATCTTCCTGTACCACCTCGGGAGCCGCTCCAATGGGGAGGGCGAGGGTCTACTCCTTCAGGGGTTGGAAAAAGATCTGGGGTAACTGTGGGTGATGGCTGAGGCTGCTGAATCATTTGATTGTTTGATTTTTTGTCTTTTTTCACATCGTTCGTTTTACGACGTGCATCCTCCAATTGAAGTTTGAGCAGCTGAACCTGTGCTGAGTCTGTGTTTTCCTTCTCTTCCGCCTGTTTAGCTCTGTGTTTTTTCATGTGGTGTGTGAGGTGTTTCTCCCACTGTTCAGTGGAACAGCCAGGAAGGTCAGGATTGTTCTCTAATGATTCTTTTACCTTCGTAGGCAGTCCCTCTAATACGGCCTTTCTGAACAGGGTGGTTTGTAGGTCACAAGACCCTGGGTGTACTCCAGCCACATCTACCCATGTGTTCTTACATCTGCTAAGGAATGTTGCGACGTTTTCGTCAGGTTTGATGTGAAACGTGAGCGTGTGCATGGCGCCAGACGGAATGGGAAACTGTTGTCGCATGGCCCGACCAATAGCAGTGGCATGTTGGGCGAATGGCTCTTTATCCGCTAAATTAACTGTTTTTGCCAACGTCTCAAGTGCAGTTAAATCCCAGCTGGAGAGCTGTTGTCCCAATAGCGCTCTCCAGTCCCCTAATGCTAATTTGTGACCCATGGTCTGTTTACAGAAACGCTCCATCCAGGGGCCTCCTCCTCTAATGGCGGGGCATCTTATCCAGGATGCAGTGCATATCTGTAAAAGAGAAGGGTTGGTATACCTCTCCTCCTCCTGGGGTCTTTTCCAGGAGTGGGCGAATGTTTTTGGCTTGTTCTTATTTTGTCGGAGATTATAAGGAGAACGTGGACGACCTGAACGTGAGCTCGCAGCACTGTGTGGCATTTTGATTGACTTCATTATTCCTGTTAGTCTTACAGCCCTCGTATCATGGTCGCCCTCAGAGTCTGACCCTGACCATCCTTGACTTTCCTCATCCTCCATTTCCTCTATCTCAGAACACTCCTCTGGTTCTTCTGTCCTTTCCTTATTTCTCCTTTCTCTGTTGCTTCTATCTGACCTCTCTCTTTGTGCCCTCAACTGAAACACTGCCTCTGCTAGTGGCCTCGGCTCCTCCTCCGTTGCTTCCACATTAGAGGTGCTGGAGGAAAAAGGGCCCTGTTTCATGATTCTCTTGCTGTCTCTGCTCTCTATGCTGCGCACATCATCCTGCATGTCCCTACTCCTGTCTACGAATCTCAGAGTCTCCTGATGCACATTCTGCGCGCCCGCCACAATACTCATCACGTCCTGTTTCAATGCCTCCACCTGTACTATTCCCTGTCTTATTTCCTTCATCACTTCCTCTTTGGCCTTCACATACTCTTCTTCCCCTATCACATCTGTATTAAGCACACCGTCTTTAATCATCAACACTGGCATTTGCATATTCTTCCCTGAATATGGTGGGGGAATTGGAGCTGTGGGTGTTTGGGGTAGCTCAGGATACAATCTATTAGAGGTGGGCTCTGGTAGGGGTGAGGCTGGATCCTTTGCAGGAGCAGACAGAGGTTGCTTATCTTTGTTTTGTTTTTTGTGACTTTTGTCTGTGTTTTTCCAGTAGGCCATGGCTGTAACTGCCATCTGATGGAGCAGAGCTCGTTTGCGCTCCTTCATTTCTTTCTGATTTTTCCATGTTCTCTTTATAAATTTAGGTTCATTCTCCTTTTTGGCGTGTTCTTCCAAATCATTTCGTGCTTTTACTTCTGCAGTCTGCAATTTCTTTGTAACATTTACTGCCTCCTCATCCCCAGGAAGCTCATTTTGGGCCTGTAATGCCTTCCATAAATCATCAAACTCCTTTCCTACAGCCTGTCTCTGCTTATCTATTACTCCTGACAATAACTGTTTCCTAATCTCCCCGTACTGTGTTTTTACTAGGATGGGAGGACACCCACCCTGCTCACGACAGTCCCTGTCAAATTCACCGTCCATGATGTCTCTCTGTCCCTCCTCTGTTCTTACTTATTTCACTCAGAGGGTACTACTCGTCACGATGTTACAAAACTTCACACAATTACAACAATACACACAATACTCAGCGCCACGTGACCGCTCTGCAGCGCAGTCCGCACGGACTTATTTTCCCCTTTCTACCGTTGTGATTTCGCTGCTTAAGTTCCACCAAATGCAGGCCGACACACCCAAGCTTCTACACCACTCTCCTAGGAGGGTGCAGGGTGCCTATGGCTCGGCGGCAAATGGCTTCTATCTTAAGGCGAAATTACACAACTTCCTCTTTTTCTTCCCCACAGAACGCGACCACCACTCAGGCACGAAAAGAGTTGGAATTCGAGTCACCTCTAATAGACTCTACACAACTCTTCCGCCAGAAAAATAGCTGGTTGTCGGTAAGCCACCCACAAAACAATATCCCCTTACAGACTTATTTATTTACACTCCCAATATAAGGGTGGTTCTGCGGACCATTGAATAGATGTCTCAACATGAGCGATAGTATTCAGTGTTAGGGATCACATGGAAAACGCTCCCCTGCCCGCAGAACTCTGTAACCTCTTTTTTGTATTGTAATAATCTACACAAAGGTCTTTCAACCTCAGACAACCCATGTCTTCAGACTATATTCTCAGCTGTCCAAGGGGCAACCTTATGGGTTCCCCCCCGAGCTTATCGACCTCAGGACACTCGTCTTTTTCTTTTTTAGAGACTAGATGGAAAACCTAGTCTCAGGGCTTTTCACCCGACTATGTTTCATATTTAGGAGTCAAATTTATGATTTGCTCCAGGGCCTTACACCCGACTATGTTTCATATTTAGGAGTCAAATTTATGATTTGCTCCCGGGCCTTTCACCCTGTCCTGTCGAGGTGTTGACTATGTTTCGTATTTAGGAGTCAAATTTATGATTTGCTCCAGGGCCTTTCACCCTGCCCCGGGGCATTTCACTTTTGTTTTAATTTTATTCCTTTACATTTAGACTAGGAGACTTTAGTACAATGACAACACAAGTTTTAGTGTTTCCAATTGCAGAACTTCGATAAAACAGGCGTCTGCTTACCTTCTTTTTAGGCCGCGGCAAGTGTTGTCACGATACTGCTGTCCTCCGCTGTTGAATGTCTTTTATCCCGTCACTCCTCCGGCTTCAGATCACGTCGGGGTCACCAATTGATGGACTTGGGGCTCATCCTACTCTCCAATATGCTATGTGTGAGCTCAGTCCTGCGTGTTCTTTATTGAAGCAATAGGAGAAGATATTCGGTCTCAGTTAATGTAGTTTATTAAGCAGTAAAGGAATAAAATTACAGAGCTCTGGGTCTCAACTTCACGTCCCTGACGAACAACAAAGGTGTGTCAGTTCACGAAATCTGACCTCCTGTCCTTTCCCTGACCCAGTATATTTGAGCGTAACAGAGTGTCATTGTGCACGCAAGGCGTTGTCCTCTTCTCATTGGCAGTTCCACTTCCTCCTTCACCACACCACGCCCCTGCCTCGTGTTAATCTGACTCCTTCCCGCTGACAGTGGGGGCGTGGTTCCTGTTTTGAAAGACAAGAGAACAACACAACCCCCTACACGTGCTGTACCTTACTATCTGTTCATCACTTTCTATTCTTTTTACCATATATGAAACTAATTATCTAAGCATTGCGGTATGTGCTCCTCAGACTTCATGTCTCTTCCTCTCCTGTACTTCTCCACTTCTGCAAAGCAAACACATTCAGATCAGCTGAAATCATCTCAGTATTCTCATTGTTCACACATCTAAAATTTATATAGTGAAACACAACTGATAGTAAAACATATAAAATCCTTCTATTCCCAACAATGTCTACCTGTTTAGACTGCAAGTAGTGATTCAGGCTTTCGTCAAATAACATGACATATCTTTGCTTTGACACTCGACGTAAAGTGAGTCCTTTAAAGTAGGGCGCCAGTCCAAATGTACACAGATATGCGCATTTGCATTCACCACAAGCAAATTTCGTTGCTATTTGGCTATCTGGAAACATAGCCTGGAAAAGCTGGCTTATGTCTTCACATGACTTGTATGAAAAGTGAGCATTAGCTACCTTAAGCGCCCATAAAACTTCTGACGTTAGCACTTCATTTCTGGTGACAACATTTGAGAGAGTCCCTTGTTTCAATGAGGAGGTGGCAATACTGCTGCTGCAAACAGCCGGTGTCACAGTCTGTGGTCGGAAAAAGCTCGTGATGGCGCTAGCTTCGCGGGCAGTCACAGCAGCGTGGTGCTTTGCTCCTTTAGCATGGCTAGTCAGTGCTGCCTCCCCCATATTAGAGATATCAAACGTCTTATTGCATACGACACATTTAACCTTGCCTTTGTCCTCCGTCTTCTCCAGCCATGATTTATACTTCTCTGAGTGCAGCCAAACGTTGTTGAATGAGCACCTTCCTGGCATTTTTGTGAGCTAAACTGTTAGCATGTTGTCACTCGATCCGATCTGCACCTTGCTAAGTTACGCTGTGCACGTCACGCGTGACCTGACGAAAACAGAGGCTGGTCAGATCAATGCGTGAGACTTTTCGATACGAAATATTTATTGATCAATTTTAAAAATCAACTTTATAGACTGTTATTACTAAATGTTATCATTAAGTGAGAAAAAATCCATGACTTTTCCAAAACTTTTGGGGTGAACTTATGTTTCCAAAACTTTTCCAGGCCTGGAAAATGACATTTTCAAATTCCATGACTTTTTTCAAAACATACGAATCCTGGATTTTTAAATTTATTTTTTATTTTTATTTAACCTGTACAGGAGTACTGTGGACTGCTATTTTGTTGAATAAACAAATACTCTGAAATTCAAGGATTTCATTTTTCTTTGCCAGTAGGGCTGTGAAATAGGCTGAGAAATAGGTATTAATTTTTGATATAAATGGTCTTAAAAAGGTCTTAAAAAGACTTGAATTTGACTTGAAGAAACCTGTAGGAACCCTGTGTTTGAGTTCTTGACTTGTTTTTACTAGCTTTACTTGAATTTATTACAGTTAAATCGTAAGTGAAAACATCCAGAAGCAGACATGTCTCTTTAGAAAACTAATTTATTTAAATACAAAAAACAAGCTAATGATAAAAGTGACAAGTGTGCATTGAATGTGCAAAACTAAAACTTCCCATGAAACAGAACTGCTCATTTCTGGGCTTGGGCCTCCATCACAGACACCATGTGCCCCATCAATCCAAGAAACGCACTGGTGTCAGTCTCCAGCTTCTGTAGCAGGGCATCATTCAGGTCCTTGCTGTGCTGCAAGAACCTCTCGTCTGCCCTCTCCAGGTATTCCAGCAGCTCTGTGTTGCTGTCTTTCATCCTCTTCCCTGTGTACAAAAATAGAAGAATCAGTTTAAAAGTTTTAAAGTCATAAGTAGATAAACACAGATTCAGCAGTACAATGTAACAAACACGTCAGCTCAACAATCAGCACTAGTCTCACAACACAGTATACAGACCTCACACCATATGGAAATGAGGATGTGGGTATAAAAGTAACAGTGATGACTGTGCATAGTATTGCTGATTGGAGTATGTAGCTGCCCTCGTTCAATGGCAGCAGTCATGGGTGGTAGGGGATTGTGTATGAATGATTGTTCATTTATCACAGCACATATTTATATTATTAAGTCACACTTTTAGGTATATCTCCATGTTTGCATCGTGTCTGGTGAGACAAACTACTGGATAAACAGCACAACTCTTGCCTGGTCTGGTCTGGTGGCTTTGACCTGAGCTGCTGGATGGTGTTGGCGAGCTGCAGTGGAGTGGCAACGTTAGCTCCAAGTTAGCATCATCTTGTTTGATGGCAGATAACTCTATAGATCACATGAGAAACAGCGCTTAAACAGTGACTTGTCCACTACACGTTATACAGTGTTTAGCCAACTGAAAGTGGGGCTGGTAGGTGAGCCCATGGCTAAGTAACTTGCTAACGTTAGCTAATGTTACCAAGGCTAACCTGCTAACCATCAGTTAACATTAACCCAAGCAGACATCACAAACAATAGCTGTGTCCCATTTCAGGGGCCGCATCCTCTGAGGGACACAGCTGTTATCTTAAGAAACTGGTAACACAAAACAACTGTACGCAAAGCGAAAATGTTTGAAAAGAAACTTACCAGGTCCTGTTTGCGGCAGCGTTATGCTTTCGTCCACCATCGCCTCCAGCATTGCAGTGGCTGTGTTTAGAGCTCTGGTCACTTGGCACTGCAGTCTGTCGCCAAGGACCGAGCCCAGAACATTGAAATGCTGATTTCTTCTTGACCGCCCATTGCCACTTCGGCCGAGGTCCTTCTTTTGGTCCCAGTAATCTTTTTTTTTTAACTTTTTAAGCTTGTTGTTTATCTGCTGACGACCATAAGGCAAGCTTGTTTCCTCGACGGACCACTGTTGCTTCGATGCGTCTGTGGCTTCACTCTTTGCTGGATTTTTAAAAATGGTTCTCCTTTCTGTCCTCCCTGTCCACTTGGTTCTCCGCTCTGCCCCATCTCTTCTCCTCTCCCTTCTACACTCTGATCTCTCTGCTGTCCTGTCTTTCCTCACAGTTCTCTGCTCTGTCCTCTCCATTCTCCACTCTGTGCAGTTCCACACTTCTTTCTATCCTCCTCTCTCTTCTGTCCATTCTCATCCTGTCCTCATTGTCACATGGCTTAGGTTTTTTTTTAAACAAATGAATCTAATGTATTCTGGAGAAAAATGTTTTCTTTTTGACATCTTTCTTTCCGTCTTCTGTCACTTTCTGACTTTTTTTCTGTGTGTGTGTTGGTGGGGGGGGGGGGGGTCAAGGAGGTTGATTAGGCCTTATTGATTACATTACATTATAATGCTTGAAGATAATTTGGAATGAAGGGTTTGAATTATCGCATGTGATTATTATCAAATTCTAGGCTAGCAAGAGTAATGCAACAACAACAAATAAATAGTAGATGACACACACATGTGAGGTCATGTACTCTTCAAATAAGTGAATAAAGCACTGCATAATGTAACAACATTATTTGATGTGGTTTAAAGGGATAGTTCGACATTTTGGCAAATTCACCTATTGCCGTAATTCCTATAGTCATATGACTAGGTACATTACCTTTAACTGTCAGTGCCTGCTGTTCTGAGATCGGTGGGACAGAGCTGCCTGCTGAAATGGAGGTGAAAGGTACAGCCCCCTGTCTCCCTCACAACTAATCAAATACACCATCAAATGACTTCAAAACACTCTAGTGGACAACACATGGCTTGCGCATTCCCCACACTATGAAATAATAATGTATAATTAAGTAATATTACGACACGTGAAGAAAATACTCGGAACTACTTTCTTGAGTAAACCACTGGGCAGAGTGACACAGTGTGCACCTGAGACAGTGCCGTTGTTATTGCTTGCAGCCTTGCATTTGCAGTATCTTCAGCACCAGAAAGTTTGAGAAAATTTGTTGTTGTAAATCATGGTTTATGTAGTGTAAAAGGTTATGGTAACAAGCCGAAGACATCGAGCTGAGTGAAGTTTCACGTTGTACATACCAAAAATACGGACAGGATGAAACAATGGATATTTGTGCTGGACATCGACCCCAACACGCGTGTGGAAATGGTCCGGAAAATGTTTGTTTGCTCCAACCATTTTTTACTGGAGGACTACAGTGAAAGGATAGAGCACAGAAGCTCAAGAATGGTTCAAATGCTTTTCTGGAAAGATACTGCCATACCATCTGTCGGCATCACAAAACGAGCAGACGTGCTAAGTGATCGTTGTGTATTTTGCTCAGCAATCTCTCTGCTGTAACGTTACCTCCATGTTGAGTAACATTAGCCTACAACCTAAGCATGGTAAATAAGGCAAAAATGCAAATGTTGTTGTGGTTATGTTATGGATAAGTGCTTGCCCAGAGCATAGTGAAGTGACTGGCATTACTTTTCATTGTTGGGAATAAGTAGACTGCTAGGGAACATTTTATGTTGTTGTTCCCTCAGGAGTTGTGGTGATTTATGAGTGTGGAGGTAACATGTTCTTCCCGTGTTTCAGTGATTATTATGAGGCCTACTCTCATCCCATCCCACCATCAACATATGTAATGTTATGTAAGATTGCACAGGTGTACCTAATAAAGTGGCTGTAGCCCGACTTGACCATGGATGTAACCTCACGGTAAGTATGCTGCATCAAAACTCCAACGTTTTCTATCTGTATATATGAACAATATGTTCCTAAAGTTAACTAACTACAGAGAGGGAAGGCAAATGATAATAAGCCGAGAGATGAGCTGATGGTACGTGGTTTGATGGTTTCCATTGTCATTACCACTGCTAGCGACATAGCTAAGGAGCTAACTGAGGAGGCTACATTGATTTGGCGATAGGAGCAGAGAAGACTGATAACTTATGCAGGGGTGCCGCCAGGAATTTTGGGCTCCTGGGAAAAAAATCACATTGGGCCCCCTCTGGGCTCATGGAGGTACTATTATCATCATCATCACCATCATCATCATCATCATCTGCACTGTTACTGTCTTTCCCTTCTTCCTCCACTTCCACACTTCTTCCTGACCAACCCTGAGAGGGCCCTGGCTCTGTAGAATGTACATAATGCATGTGATATATACAGTATATTATACCGTATATTAAATTATGCCATATACCAATAAATGAACAACACTGAATCCTACAGAACATTGACCAAAATTACCCACAGTTCTGTATCACTACCACTAGATTACATACATTAGATACATGTTTTTGTTTTTTGGTGTGTGTGTGTGTGTGTGTGTGTGTGTGTGTGTGTATGTGTGTGCGTGCATGCGTACGTACGTGTGCGTGTGTGCAAGCTGCTCAAATAAAGTGCCCTTCATGGGAATAATAAAGTCTGTATATACAGGTCATTTAATGGTCATATTCAATTGTAAATGAAAGTATCTACTTGGATTATTTTAATATTGCCTGTAACTTTAATACAGGCTGCGTTAGGCTACTTAATGTTTCCAACTGTCCAGCATCCAGCATCCAGTACAGACAGTTGTAGGCTGTTTTTGTTTCATAATAATCATTATGTGGAAAAATAATTTGTTTGAATTTCTGTCATTAACAAATATTTTGTTTTCTTTTTGTAATGGTAAAAAAAGAGCAAGAGAGAGACTCCCTGCAATGATGCTAACTGGCATGTCATTCAACACAATGTTGCTCACCTTCTTCATTGTGACGGGAGGGGTAAAGTTATGGGGAGACAGGGCTGCTGCTTCTGACTCATCTGTTGTTGAGTCTGGTAAAAGGGGCAGGGATAACTGATTTACAGTTTTTCTTCATTGCTTTGACCTGCTTAAAGAAACTGGGATCCACTCAGTTTTCATCATCAGCAGAGCACAAGACACCTCTTGCAAATGTGTTAACCCTTTCTCATTGGATTGACACATTTTCCCCACCCTTTTGCAGAACAGTTAACACGGATGTCATTCAAGCAGTCCAAACTCCATTGTTTTAGCTATGGTAACCAAACAGAAACCATCTGTTCCTAACTATTAGAAACTACCTACATCAGTATGAAATCACTGAAGCACCTGTTTGACACTCCTTCACACAAATCTTCAATTAGCAATCAGTCTGCAGGCCTTAAAAGGTGCAGCGTCTGTGTTGTTCTTTGCCAACATGGATGGAAGAGGTCTAAGACAGAAGAGACTGAATATCAATAGTGGCTATTTCTTATACTCTACAGTAATAGATTTTTATACTTTACTGTAATAGATTTTATTTTTATTTTCTTAATTTCTTATACTCTAATAGATTTTATTTTGGTTTACATGTATTTTGTGTAATATTTACAGTATTTCAGTTTTCAGCCATTTTTGACAACAAATAGCACTGGCAAGAAAGCTACGTACAGTAATAGGCTACAATGACAAGCAATGGTGCACTGATTCGCACTGAGTGCTGTATTTTGTATTTTGTTGTCCACTGTGTAATGGTTGATTGGAAGAGCTCATACACTTGTTTGCAAGTTGTGTTGTTTGACGGCGAAATTTGTTTTTGTTGCATATTTTAAATGTTTTGGCATGGTTAGAGCCTTTTGCAAACAAAATGTGTCATTTTGACCATGAGTGCCACTGTTTCAGCCTGTGTGTTAACTGTTTTGAAAATGTGGAGTTTGAGTTGACTGTTGCATCAAAGCAATCAAGAAAAACTGTAATATGAATATCTTGCTAAACATTTACCTGCACTGATTAAATGTAGGTTAAAAAGGAGTGAAATGTAGGGTAACACTAGTCTGTAGCTAGCTTATTTCACTATGGACATTAAGCTAACAGGTTAATCTCTACCACTCACAGACTATAGGCTACGCACCTTTCTTGGAGAAAAACTGGCTCACATATTGACACCCTTTCTTTTGCCTCTCCTCTCTCTCCTTTATGTCTTTCCTTTTTTGAAAACCGGATTTACTTTTAGTACAAGGTAGCATGATGATGACTGTAGTTCTAGCGCAACTGTTGACAGCTGCTAGGCACCTTCACCATCACAGTCAGTGCACTAAGGCAGGACCAAACCATTTCATGCAGATACAGGGGGGTGGTCAGTCAATATGTTTACTTTTTGGTCAATGAAGATATTTAACATCTACTGCCCAAAACAAGTAAAAACAAAGAGATCATTAAATTTATTACTATATTTGAAAAAAAAAAAAAAAAATCTTATTGATGATGGTTTAAAAATTTTATATTAATTTTTACCTATTTTTGGGGCCCCTGTCACTCAGGGGCCCTTGGAATCATCCTAACTTTTCTGCCCTATCCACCTTATTTTCAAACACGGAAGTAAACAGTGATCAACTTCCGTGTTTTTGTGCATGACTTCCGGTCAGCTGCTTTCCCTTACCGGAGCTAACGGTGCAAGCTAATTTTTTTCAGTTTTCAAATGTTTATGTTAGTCAATCAGTTAGTTAGTTAGTTAGTCTGTGTATTTTATATAGATAACTGTGCCCACATTTCCATTATCCGATAATTGCCGGTAAAAATAATTCCCTTTAAACGTGAAAAAATCGCACGTCAGTCAAAAACTATGAACCAAAAAAGCACAGTCTATCCTGATTGAGACAAACTGCTTGATCCCCGTCTCCAGTGTACCAGCAGAGAACCTGCAGAACCAAATCAGCGAAAAAACACACCGGGCTATGCAGCCTCTATACCTGAGCAGCTGAAGCTGCTGCTCGCACCCTCGACACACAGACACACAGACATGCTTCTGCATGCCAGCCAAACGTGTGCTCAACTGTGAGAAATAAATATGTGAGGTGTATGCTGCTTTTCTATCTTTTTTCTTTTCTTTCTTTCTTTTTGTCAGCGACATACACTCCTTACACAGGACGGGTTGTTTTTATTGACTGAGTTGATTATTAAGCCATAGTGATGCGCGGATCGACTCGATAGCACCCGAATCAGCATGTATGCATCAACCATCCAGCCGTTACAACATGATTGAGCTAGCAAAGCAGTTTTGTGTTGCTATGTGTGATATTTATTCAGTTTTGGGAAATCACGATATCTAGAAAGCATCAGTGGCTGCAGCTGACAGGGACAGCTTACACATCAGGACGTCATCTGTTAAAAGCCTCCCGTTGTCGGATATGACATGAAACTACTCCAGTTAGCTCAATCATGTTGTAACTAAGACATCCGCTGGAAAAAATATTTTTTCACGGACCGTTCATTGAGTTATTACAGACACCGCTAACGGCTAACAGCTAACGGTTAGCCCAGCTAATCTACGATAACCATGTTAATTACTAAACGTGCACACAGAAATAGTAATGTTTGTTCAATCATTGTGTTTATAGACTTTACAAACATCAGATTAGTCTAAACGGTGATACAGTGACGTGAAAAATGTAAGAAGTAATGTAAAAAAGGTAAACAACAAGGCGATTCCCATTGTAACACTAAATGTAAGAGAGTAATAGCAAAACACCAATGTCTAAGATCTAGGTTCTGGTCGGAGGATGTTAAGCAAAACACAACAACGACTTTATGCAATAACTGGGTGTATTTATTTATAGAAAAATAAATTAAACACTTCTCTCAGACTGTGCTGGTTCACCTTCTGTTATACTTAAACAAAATAATAAAGCCAAGCACAGTAAGGCATATTCAAAAATGAAATTAAGTGTACCTCTTTTCCCAGAGCTCTGTAAATATAATAACCACAAAAAAATAAAATAAACTTACTTAGCCAACTTTAAATTACTGTACCCGGGTACTTAAACAATTGTCTTATCAGTTCTTTCTCCACAGCTGTAGAGTAGGATCCTTCTTGTAGAAAGTTAGTTCAAGTTCAGTTCAGTCAAGTCAAAAGGTTTTTTTTTAGTCATTTTGTTTCCTTCTCAGTTCAGTCTTAGTTGTTTCTATATAGGGGCCCCTTATGTTCTTTTAATTGTCAAATCTTACCTGGAATCCACGTGGAAAACTGGCACGACCAAATCCATGGAGTGGCTCTGTGACTCCTCCACGTGAAGTAGCAGTGGCGGCTGGGCTGCCTCCTGCTGCTGGAAACACCTCGAGTCGCAGTCATCCTCTCTCAGAAATCAACCATAAAAAAAAACAACAACCAGAGAACAGTCATCAAAACACATTAGTTCGTGGTCCTCCTTAACCCTCTGGCAACACAATAATATTCCGGAATGGATTTACTTCTTCTTGGACAACAATAACACCAAACTTATTAGAATATAACAACATTTACTCCACGCTGCTCACGAAAAGCTGCACTCGTGTTTCCACTGCATTCATTGTGCTTTATGTTTCGTTTTCACTTCCTACTTTTCCTCCTCTTTGTTTTCTGACTTTTGACTCATTTGTGGATGTTATGCGCCCCCTTTTGGAATTTAAGTGTAACTACATGCACAACCTTATCATTTTAAATCATAATCTTATCACTTTAAATCAACCTGATATGTGTCTAATTTATGGGGTTTACACCATTTACACAGTGGTCAAGAGTACTGGACCGGAAGTGTTGCACAAAAAAATGGAAGCTGGCTGCGTTCTGTTTTTGCTTCCATGTTTCCGTGAAAAATAAGGTGGATATGGCACCAAAGAACTTATGAAACGTATTACAAGCTTACTGCAAGCTTAGGGCCGTAATATACTTGCTGCTTGATCGAACGTACGCATACAGAAAAATGCACAATACTGCCGGTCATCACTTGGGGCAGACAACAGAAATATAACCCGGAAATCGTGAAGAATCTCATGAGAAGAAGAAGAAGGGTCTGGTCTGATCATCCGGTTAGGTCACTGTGCCCATTCGCACCAGCGCATCTAGCGGTTATACAAATATTGCATCTCGCGCACACGTCGCGGTACCTTGCGTTGAGATGTGCGTTCTACGGGTCAAATGAACACAGATCATGCGTGGCAGCCATGATGCGGTCGCGTTTGCGTTGTTTACAGCAAGTATATTACGGCCCAGGACAGAAAGCCACTGTGTTAAAGAGCAGTCTCGTTCATTTGAGGCTCTTGTGTTTGAACTGCAGGCTAACAGTAAGCTAGCGAGGGACAGTGAGGCTGCTGTTGTTGAGTAGTGTAGACAGTGACTGCAGCTGTACACGTTATTACAATAAACTGAGCAGCCCTTGGAGGAAAAGGCGAGTGATTGTATGTAACTTAAGAATTCCAATGTGCCTGTACTGTAACTGTGCAAATGGCAATAAACTCTATTCTATGCTAACTTGCACGAGTTCGATTGCGCGATCGTTTGTTTATTCGCCCCATAACAACCAGATTACCGGTAATCTTGCATTAACTAAACACGGCAAGCCCATACATTGTGCTGTAGTGCCAAGTGAGAGACCGTGTAAACAGAAACATGCAATGATGTACTACTATGTCTGTGTATTTTGCAGCTTGACATAGTACCAGTAAAGGTTTATAAGTTTTAAGTTTATTTACTTTATTAATCCCCTGAGGGGAAATTCAATGTTTTCACTCTTGCTTGTCAATTACACACAGGTCTGAAAGACACACACATGCACAAACAGCTGAGCTGACATGCTGATGTTACACCCCTGTAAAGGGGGATAATACATGGAAAAACACAGACACGATGTTACTTCAGTCACGTCCAGTGTTGTAATGGATTTTCCAAAATAAAGCACCATTTTGTCAGGAGACAAGCAGAGAGGAGAGAGGGAGGGAAAGAAATGCTGTTTTGGAGGGAAAACTGGAGGGATTCCTTTGCGCATGTGTCGGCGTCTGTAGCTGCCAGTCTGTGCTCTCCCTAACCCGCGATTTTAAACTGATTTATTTTAGCTTTGGAGTGACTTTTAAGCTATCTGCTTGGACATCAATTGTTTTTATTTTTGTTTTTATTTATCTCATTTAATTGGACGTTATTTTAATCACTGGATGTCCAAGCATTAGGGGTTTTAACAGCCAGACACGGCCTGCTTGACAGGTGGGAAAACTTCCGCCAGCATAGCCTATATATGGCTACATCTATGCATGCCGATGTGGACCCCCAGCTTGTAAAAGCAGACAAAAAGATTTCTGACCTGAAAGAGGACATTCGCCGGCTCTCTGGTGAACTAAACATCAAATCCTCCATGCTGACCGCCCTCCAGGAGGTGGCTCATGAACAGTTGCTCCAGATCGCCTCACTCATGGCGGCCCTCCAGGACACGGTGCACTGGGATCCCAGCGCTTGGCCTCCACCGTCCTCCAGCTCAACACCGAGTCGCCGGTGGTCTTGGGTGGAGGTGGTCGGCAGGGGTAAAAGAGGCCCTGGTTGTGCTGCCTCACCTCTGCGCCTCAGCCTCTCAAGACGGACGGAGATCCAGACGTTGGCACTGCAGACGCTGCCGCTGCGGCTCCTTCCCCGCCGACCGGTGCTGTTCCAGCCGCTCCCCACTTGGAGGAGTCGGCCTCGGAGTCTAACGGTGCTGTGGCTCCCTCTCCGCCGGCCGGTGGTACACCTGCAGCGCCCTGGCGGATGGATCCGCGTCTTCCTCACTGGCACCTGTGCACCGGAGTGCCACAGCTGCAGGACCCGACCATCGACTCCCATCCCAGACATCAGCTTCCGCGGCACGTCGGAGGCTCCTAAAGGAGGCTGTACGGAGACGCTCCGGGGGACTCCTCTCCCACAGCCGGGATGGCGCTGCTCCTGCCGGGGCCGGGACCGGGACCGGGACCGCCGAGTTGCCGCCACTCCTGCCCCCCCGGTCACGCAGCATGGACCGTCCACCTGCCTCATGTGAGTTACCCAATCCCCATCGTGTTCCTCTTCGTCCTTTTTTCCCTCCTTCCACTGTGTTGTTTGGAGACAGCATCATCAGGAATATTCGTTTTTTCAATGCCACAACTCACTGCTTTCCTGGAGCCACAGTTCCGGTCGTCATTGACAAACTTCCAGAACTGCTTCATTCACTCCCTTCCTCCATAAATCAGCTGATTTTCCATTTGGGCTCAAACGACACGGCCCGCCGGCAATCAGAGCAGACAAAAATGGATTTTGTTGCTCTTTTTAACCTTTTAAAAAACTGTGGTAAGACGGTCTTTATCAGCGGTCCCCTGCCAACACTGTCCCGCGGGGCAGAACGCTTCAGTTGGCTACTCTCCCTCAATTCATGGGACCAGGCTGCCTGTAGCACCTATGGTTTCACTTTTATCGGCAATTTTAACTTATTTTGGAACTGGTCCTCTTTTTTCAGGGCTGACGGGCTTCACCCGAGCAGGCTGGGCAGCCGCATGTTAGCGGCTAACATTCAGCACGCTATTCAGTGTGCCCCATGTGACTGACGTACATTGGAAGCACATGCCCCCCCTGCTTTCCTCTTTGGTTCATCCCCAACCCACTCCCACATCCACATCCATCCCAGTCAGAATTTCAAACAGATTTAACAGAACAACTTCACCATGGACCAATAGCAACCCCAAAAACTTAGTTCCCCTCACACCTGCTCCACACTCACCACATTGTGATGATGAGCGCACGTTCGGCACAGACATTAACCTGGCCGTGCTGAACGTGCGCTCTCTTTTAAATAAAACTTTTATCATAAATGACCTGATTTTAGATAACAAGTTGGACAGTATTCTTTTAACAGAGGCATGGCTTAGCACTGACGCACCTGTTGTTCTCACCGAGGCCTGCCCACCAAATTTTAATTTTTTATTTTCTACTGGGGCGTAAAAGGAGGCGGAACTGCTTCAGTCACTAAAAATTCACTGCACTCTATTGAAGTTTCTTTTAACAGCTACTCATCATTTGAGTATCATGCCTTTGTTTTTGGCAGCCCTCCTATTCTTTGTATCACAGTTTACAGACCACCCCACCATTCCACCTCTTTTATCACTGATTTTTCAGAACTATTAACAATCATACACACCACCTATAACAGAATTTTAATAACCGGTGATTTTAATTTACATGTTGATAATACCTCGGATCCAACGTCCAGAGAATTTTTAAACTTTTTAACCTGCATGGATTTTAAACAGCACGTCACACAGCCAACTCACAACAGAGGACACACCCTGGACCTGGTCATAACCTATGGCCTGTCCACTGGTGTGTTCTCTGTTGTTGACTTGGCTGTGTCTGACCACTACTGTGTGTATTTTAACATCACCAGTTTTAGCCCTCAGGAGGCCCCGTTGAGAACGGTGAGGAAACGCTACCTAACTTCTGAAGTGGCTGCAAATTTTATCGAGATTTTACAGAGCACTCCTGCTGAAATTTTACCTGCACCCTGTGATTTTATTGTGGACAATTTTAACAGTAAATTAAAGTCAACACTTGACTCAGTGGCTCCACTTTTAACCAAAATCATAAAAACAAAACCTACACCCCCGTGGAGAAATGATAACATCAAAAGACTGAAAAGAAAATGCAGGAGTGCAGAGAGGAGGTGGAGAAAAACCAAACTGACAGTTCATTTTGAAATATTACGCAAACAACTCAAAACCTACAATAAAACAGTCAAACAGGCAAGAATATCCCACTTTTCAAAACTCATTTCCGATCATAAAAACAACCCCAAATTTCTTTTCTCCACCTTCGATCTTTTAACCAGCACCAATTTTAATCAACCATCCAATACATCAACAGATGCCCTCTGCGAGGACTTTGCAGACCACTTCAGAAGTAAAATCGATGATATCAGGTCCAGTCTTTTATCCCAACAAGTAATTTTTAACAAACCTGGATCATTGCTTTTACCTGAGGAAACATTGGAGAGTTTTGTCCTGGTTGATGCAAGGACACTTGGTCGAGTTTTCTCCCAGGTAAACCCAACAACTTGCCTTTTAGATCCGATTCCCACATCACTTTTAAAGACATTTTATGGATTCTTTGAGGAACAGATTTTAAATATAGTGAACTACTCTCTTCAACGGGTGTCTTCCCCGCTGCCTTCAAAACGGCGGTGGTGAAGCCCCTTCTGAAGAAGAGTAATTTAGATCCAACATTTTTAATAATTACCGACCTGTATCCAACTTACCGTTTTTAAGTAAGATTTTAGAAAAACTGGTTTTTAACCAAGTAAATGATTTTTTAAAAAGAAACAGTATTTTAGAGAAATATCAATCTGGTTTTAGGATGAACCACAGTACGGAGACAGCCCTTTTAAGGATTTTAAATGATATCAGGTTGAATGTTGATTCACAGAAACTCACAGTCTTGGTAGTACTGGATCTAAGCGCCGCCTTTGATACAGTAGATCACCACATTTTATTAAACAGACTCAGAAACCTGGTGGGCCTCTCTGGTACTGTTTTTAACTGGTTCAGCTCTTATCTCACAGATCGTTGTTTCTTTGTAAGTATGGATACATGCTGAGGATAAAACTCTGGTTATTGGCAGCTCTATTCTGAGAAACGTGAAGTTAGCAACACCAGCAGCCATAGTCAAATGTATTCCTGGGGCCAGAGCGGGCGACATTGAATCAAATTTAAAGCTGCTGGCTAAAGCTAAACGTAGATTCAGTAAGATTGTTATTCACGTCGGCGTCAATGACACCCGGTTACGCCAATCGGAGGTCACTAAAATTAATATTGCTTCGGTGTGTGAATATGCAAAAACGATGTCGGACTCCGTAGTTTTCTCTGGACCCCTCCCAAATCTGACCAGTGATGACATGTTTAGCCGCATGTCATCATTTAACCGCTGGCTGTCCAGGTGGTGTCCAGCAAACGATGTGGGTTTTGTTAATAATTGGCAAACTTTCTGGGGAAAACCTGGTCTTATTAGGAGAGACGGCATTCATCCCACTTTGGATGGAGCTGCTCTCATTTCTAGGAACCTGGCAAACTTTATTAGTAATTTAAATCCCTGACAACCCAGAGTTGAGACCAGGACTCAGAGTCGCAGTCCTAAACGCCTCTCTGAGCTTCTAGTTCAGTTACCCAGCCATAGTTTTAATAGTTTTATACAAACGGTGTCTGTCCCCCGACCGCCTAAATTATCTAAATCTAAAATTAAACAAAGAGGAGTTGTGCATAACAACCTCATAAAAATTAAAACCTCTTCTGTGACAGAAAGACAAAACAGGAGAATTAAATGCGGACTGTTAAATATCAGGTCTCTATCCAGACCAGATGAATATGTTAGTCTAAATGAGTCCACTCCTCCCAGTCATAATAATACCCACATTCCTCGAGGCAGCGGCCGAGGAGGGGGAGTTGCAGCCATTTTTAACTCTAGTCTGTTAATCAGTCCTAAACCTAAACTAGATTATAATTCATTTGAAAGCCTTGTTCTTAGTCTTTTACATCCGACCTCGAAAACCTCGCAGCCACTTTTATTTGTTATAGTGTACCGTGCTCCTGGCCCGTATTCTGAATTTTTATCTGAATTCTCAGAGTTTTTATCCAGTTTAGTTCTTAAATCAGATAAAGTTATTATTGTAAAATCCAGAATTGAATTTAAAATCCTACTGTTAACTTATAAAGCTCTAAATGGTCAAGCTCCGTCATATCTTAGAGAGCTCATAGTGCCATATTATCCCACCAGAACACTGCGCTCTGAGAACGCAGGGTTACTCGTGGTCCCTAAAGTCTCCAAAAGTAGATCAGGAGCCAGAGCCTTTAGCTATCAGGCTCCTCTCCTGTGGAATCATCTTCCTGTTACGGTCCGGGAGGCAGACACCGTCTCCACATTTAAGACTAGACTTAAGACTTTCCTCTTTGATAAAGCTTATAGTTAGGGCTGGCTCAGGCTTGTCCTGTACCAGCCCTTAGTTAGGCTGACTTAGGCCTAGTCTGCCGGAGGACCCCTCTATAATACACCGGGCCCCTTCTCTCCTTCTCTCTCTCTCGTATCCTATTACTGCATCTAGCTAACCCGGCCATTCTGGATGTCACTAACTCGGCTTCTTCTCCGGAGCCTTTGTGCTCCACTGTCTCTCAGATTAACTCATATCACAGCGGTGCCTGGACAGCGTGACGTGTGTGGTTGTGCTGCTGCCGTGGTCCCGCCAGATGCCTCCTGCTGCTGCTGCCATCATTAGTCATTAGTCATACTTCTTCTGTTATTATACACATATGATTATTGTCACACATGTATACTGCCAGGTATTAATACATACTTTCAACATATTGTACCGCAGTAACCAGAACTATAACTATAATATTATTACTTCCATTAATGTTGTTGTAAGATACTGTCATTACCTGCATATCTCTCTCTCTCTCTCTCTCTCCCTGTGTCATATGGATTACTGTTAATTTATCATGTTGATCTGTTCTGTACGACATCTATTGCACGTCTGTCCGTCCTGGAAGAGGGATCCCTCCTCAGTTGCTCTTCCTGAGGTTTCTACCGTTTTTTTTCCCCCGTTAAAGGGGTTTTTTTTGGGGGAGTTTTTCCTTATCCGCTGTGAGGGTCTTAAGGACAGAGGGATGTCGTATGCTGTAAAGCCCTGTGAGGCAAATTGTGATTTGTGATATTGGGCTTTATAAATAAAATTGATTGATTGATTGATTGATTATTGTAGGCGATTTTAACATTCATGTCGACGTTGATAATGACTCCCTGGCTACCGCGTTTATCTCATTATTAGACTCCATTGGCTTCAGTCAGGGTGTACATGAACCTACTCATTGTTTTAACCATACCCTTGATCTAGTTCTGACGTATGGAATTGAAATTGATAACCTAAAGGTCTTTCCACAGAATCCCTCGCTATCGGATCATTATCTGATTACTTTTGATTTCTTTTTACTCGATTACACGCCACTCAGCAACAGTTACTATACTAGATGTTTATCAGATAGTGCTGTCGCAAAACTTAAGGAAAAGATTACTTCGTCGTTAAATTCAATACCAATACCTTCAGTAACAGAGGTTTCCCATGCCGACTTTAACCTCTCCCGAATTGATCATTTTGTTGATAGCACCGTAGGCTCGCTACGAACAACGCTCGACTCTGTAGCTCCTCTTAAAAAGAAGTTAAAAAAGCAAAGAAAGTTCGCTCCTTGGTATAACTCTCAAACCCGTAAGTTAAAACAAATATCGCGAAAATTTGAAAGGAATTGGCGATTAACCAAACTGGAAGAATCTCATTTAATCTGGACAGACATTCTAACTATTAGAGGCAAAACTTATAAGAGGGGCCTCCGCAATGCCAGAGCAAACTATTACTCAGCTCTAATAGAAGACAATAAGAACAACCCCAGGTTTCTTTTCAGCACTGTAGCCAGGCTGACTGAGAGTCAGAGCTCTATTGAGCCTTGTATTCCCTTAGCCCTTAGCAGTAATGATTTTATGAGCTTTTTTAATGACAAAATTCTAACTATTAGAGGCAAAATTCATGACCTCCTGCCCTCAGATAGTACCTATCTAACCTCAAACACAGCTGTAAAATCTAATATATATTTAGATTGCTTCTCCCCAATTTCTCTTCAAGAATTGACTGCAGTGATTTCTTCATCCAAATCATCAACGTGTCTCTTAGACCCCATCCCAACTAGGCTACTTAAGGAGGTCTTACCTATAGTTAACACTCATATATTAGATATGATCAATATATCCTTATTAACAGGCTATGTACCACAGTCTTTTAAGGTAGCTGTAATTAAACCTCTACTAAAAAAGCCCACCCTGGATCCAGAGGTGTTAGCCAACTATAGACCAATATCTAATCTTCCCTTTATGTCAAAGATCCTTGAGAAAGTAGTCGCAGACCAGCTGTGTGATTTTCTCCAGGATAATAATTTATTTGAGGAATTTCAGTCAGGATTTAGAGTGCATCATAGCACTGAGACAGCTCTAGTTAAAATTACAAATGACCTTCTGATTGCTTCAGACAAAGGACTCGTCTGTACTTGTTTTATTAGATCTTAGTTTGACACAATTGACCATCAAATTCTGCTGCAGAGACTGGATCACTTAATTGGCTTAAAAGGTTCAGCACTAAGCTGGTTTAAATCTTATTTATCTGATCGTTTTCAATTTGTTGACGTTCGCAATGAACCATCCTTACGTACTAAAGTTTGTTTTGGAGTTCCGCAAGGTTCTGTGCTCGGACCAATCCTGTTTACTCTATATATGCTTCCGTTAGGTAACATCATTAGAAATCACTCTATAAATTTCCATTGTTATGCGGATGATACTCAGTTGTATTTATCAATGAAGCCAGAAGAAAGCAATCAATTAACTAAACTCCATAATTGCCTTAAAGACATAAAAACTTGGATGAGCACCAATTTCCTGATGTTAAATTCAGACAAAACTGAAGTTATTGTTCTTGGCCCCAAACAACTCAGAGACTCTTTATCTGATGACATAGTTTCTCTAGATGGCATTGCTCTGGCCCCTGCCACTACCGTAAGAAACCTCGGAGTAACATTTGATCAAGATTTGTCTTTTAATTCTCATTTAAAACAAACCTCACGGACTGCATTTTTCATCTGCGTAATATTGCGAAAATTAGGCCTATCCTGACCGAAAAGATGCAGAAAAATTGGTCCACGCTTTTGTTACCTCAAGGCTGGATTACTGTAACTCTCTATTATCAGGTAGCTCTAGTAAGTCCTTAAAAACTCTCCAGCTAATTCAGAATGCAGCAGCACGTGTACTAACAAGAACTAATAAACGTGATCATATCTCTCCTGTTTTAGCTTCTCTGCACTGGCTCCCTGTAAAATCCAGAATTGAATTTAAAATCCTACTGTTAACTTATAAAGCTCTAAATGGTCAAGCTCCATCATATCTTAGAGAGCTCATAGTGCCATATTATCCCACCAGAACACTGCGCTCTGAGAACGCAGGGTTACTCGTGGTCCCTAAAGTCTCCAAAAGTAGATCAGGAGCCAGAGCCTTTAGCTATCAGGCTCCTCTCCCGTGGAATCATCTTCCTGTTACGGTCCGGGAGGCAGACACCGTCTCCACATTTAAGACTAGACTTAAGACTTTCCTCTTTGATAAAGCTTATAGTTAGGGCTGGCTCAGGCTTGTCCTGTACCAGCCCTTAGTTAGGCTGACTTAGGCCTAGTCTGCCGGAGGACCCCTCTATAATACACCGGGCCCCTTCTCTCCTTCTCTCTCTCGTATCCTATTACTGCATCTAGCTAACCCGGCCATTCTGGATGTCACTAACTCGGCTTCTTCTCCGGAGCCTTTGTGCTCCACTGTCTCTCAGATTAACTCATATCACAGCGGTGCCTGGACAGCGTGACGTGTGTGGTTGTGCTGCTGCCGTGGTCCCGCCAGATGCCTCCTGCTGCTGCTGCCATCATTAGTCATTAGTCATACTTCTTCTGTTATTATACACATATGATTATTGTCACACATGTATACTGCCAGGTATTAATACATACTTTCAACATATTGTACCGCAGTAACCAGAACTATAACTATAATATTATTACTTCCATTAATGTTGTTGTAAGATACTGTCATTACCTGCATATCTCTCTCTCGCTCTCTCTCTCTCTCTCTCTCTCTCTCTCTGTGTCATATGGATTACTGTTAATTTATCATGTTGATCTGTTCTGTACGACATCTATTGCACGTCTGTCCGTCCTGGAAGAGGGATCCCTCCTCAGTTGCTCTTCCTGAGGTTTCTACCGTTTTTTTTCCCCCGTTAAAGGGGTTTTTTTGGGGAGTTTTTCCTTATCCGCTGTGAGGGTCTTAAGGACAGAGGGATGTCGTATGCTGTAAAGCCCTGTGAGGCAAATTGTGATTTGTGATATTGGGCTTTATAAATAAAATTGATTGATTGATTGATGTTCCTCCAGAACGCATGAAATTAGGTGTGGGGTGCCCCAAGGGTCAATTTTAGGTCCAATTCTTTTTAATCTATACATGCTTCCCCTTGGGGACGTCATCAGGAGGCACGGCATCAGCTTCCACAGTTACGCAGATGACACACAGCTGTATATCGCCCTGTCTCCTGATGACACTGGGCCAATTGATACCCTTTTTAACTACATTTTAGATATCAAGTCATGGATGGCAGTGAATTTCCTACAGCTCAACCAGGACAAAACAGAGATTTTAATTATTGGTCCTGAAGGCCAGAGAGAGAAACTTTTACCAAAACTACAAGATTTTAAACCTTCACAATGTGTAAAGCACCTGGGCGTCATTTTTGACTCTGAGCTTAGTTTTACTCCACACATCAAAAATGTAACAAAGACAGGTTTTTATCATCTTAAGAATATAGCCAGAGTCCGCCCGGTTCTCTCTCAGACTAACACAGAGGTGCTGATGCATGCTTTTATCTCTTGTTGTTTAGACTACTGTAATGCCCTGCTGTCTGGTCTTCCCAAAAAGACCATCTCTAACCTGCAGCTACTCCAAAACTCAGCCGCATGAGTGCTGACGAGGACCAGAGGGCGGGAGCACATTTCACCAGTTTTACAATGGCTGCATTGGCTCCCCGTGTGTTTCAGGATCGATTTTAAGGTTCTTTTATTAGTTTTTAAATGTCTTAACGGCCTTGGGCCATCTTATTTATCTGACCTGCTTTTCTCATATCAACCCTCGCAGATCCTGAGGTCCTCTGGCAACGGCCTTTTAATTGTTACAAGAGTTAGAACAAAAACCCATGGGGAAGCTGCATTCAGCCATTATGGCCCTCACTTATGGAACAGCCTGCCGGAGAGCATAAGGACTGCAGAGACTGTTGATGTTTTTAAAAGGAGGCTCAAGACTCACTTTTTTAATTTAGCTTTTAACTGATTTCTTTTACTCTTTTAATTCTTCTATTATATGTTCTTTTTACTTTCTAATGCTTTTAAATGATTTATTTTTAAATCTTTATGCATTTTAGTTTCTAAATCTTCATTTATTTATTTATTATTATTAATATTATTTTAATCTTTAACTCTTTAATTTTTCCTAATCTCCACACCATGTGTGGAGTCCACCCCGGTCTGTCTGGGTCGGGGTGGTCTCTGTGGCGGCGCTCCCTGTGGCCGTGGGCTGTAGCGCCTCTCAGTGTGGATGGCTCCCCATAGGTGGTTCTTTCCTCACCTGGTTCCTCAGTGCCCAGCCATGTTACTGACTATATTGACTGTGTGTGTGTGTGTGTGTGTGTGTGTGTGTGTGTGTGTGTGTTTGGCTGACGTATTGCGGTAAGCGAGTTCCGTTTCCGGTGTTTCTGTGACAGCGTCTCTGTACTGCTCTGGTGAATTCTAGTAGCCTGTTTTCTCACTTCAGTTGCTTTAACATTGCTTTAACGTCGACTTCAAGTCTTAACCCACACTAGTTCTGTTTAAGCACTTATAGCTCTCCTCCTTTCTACGACTTTATCGCTAATCTCTTAGCTGTTGTTTGCACGTTACTAGCCTTGGTAGCTACATTAGCTTTAAAGTTAGCGATGGCTTCTCCCTCTGCTTTCTCTTGCTCGGTGTGTCAAATGTTCAGTTATGCCTCTGCCTCCTTTAGCGACAGTGGTAATTGTAATAAGTGTAGCTTATTTGCTGCGTTGGAGGCGAGGCTTAGTGAATTAGAAGTGCGGCTCCGCACCATGGAAAACCATTCAGTAGCTGCGGTAGTTAGCCAGCCCCCTGTAGCCGGTGCGGAGCCACATAGCATAGCCTTAGCCTCTGCTAACTGTCCTCCGGTAACTCCCGTTCAGCCGGGAGGTTGGTTCGCCAGAAGCACAGCTCCAAGCCGAAGCCCACGGCTCACCACCAGCCTGTTCACATTTCCAACCGCTTTTCCCCACTCAGCGACACACCCGCTGAGGATAAAACTCTGGTTATTGGCAGCTCTATTCTGAGAAACATGAAGTTAGCAACACCAGCGGCCATAGTCAAATGTATCCCTGGGGCCAGAGCGGGCGACATTGAATCAAATTTAAAACTGCTGGCTAAAGCTAAACATAGATTCAGTAAGATTGTTATTCACGTCGGCGTCAATGACACCCGGTTACGCCAATCGGAGGTCACTAAAATTAATATTGCCTCGGTGTGTGAATATGCAAAAACGATGTCGGACTCCGTAGTTTTCTCTGGACCCTCCCAAATCTGACCAGTGATGACATGTTTAGCCGCATGTCATCATTTAATCGCTGGCTGTCCAGGTGGTGTCCAGCAAACGATGTGGGTTTCGTTAATAACTGGCAAACTTTCTGGGGAAAACCTGGTCTTATTAGGAGAGACGGCATTCATCCCACTTTGGATGGAGCTGCTCTCAATTCTAGGAACCTGGCAAACTTTATTAGTAATTTAAATCCCTGACAACCCAGAGTTGAGACCAGGACTCAGAGTCGCAGTCCTATACGCCTCTCTGAGCTTCTAGTTCAGTTACCCAGCCATAGTTTTCATAGTTTTATACAAACGGTGTCTGTCCCCCGACCACCTAAATTATTTAAATCTAAAATTAAACAAAGAGGAGTTGTGCATAACAACCTCATAAAAATTAAAACCTCTTCTGTGACAGAAAGACAAAACAGAGAATTAAATGCGGACTGTTAAATATCAGGTCTCTATCGTCTAAAGCAGTGTTAGTAAACGAATTAATATCAGATAATCATATTGATTTACTTAGTCTCACTGAAACCTGACTGTGTCCAGATGAATATGTTAGTCTAAATGAGTCCACTCCTCCCAGTCATAATAATACCCACATTCCTCGGAGGGGGAGTTGCAGCCATTTTTAACTCTAGTCTGTTAATCAGCCCTAAACCTAAACTAGATTATAATTCATTTGAAAGCCTCGTTCTTAGTCTTTTACATCCGACCTGGAAAACCTCGCAGCCACTTTTATTTGTTATAGTGTACCGTGCTCCTGGCCCGTATTCTGAATTTGTATCTGAATTCTCAGAGTTTTTATCCAGTTTAGTTCTTAAATCAGATAAAGTTATTATTGTAGGCGATTTTAACATTCATGTCGACGTTGATAATGACTCCCTGGCTACCGCGTTTATCTCATTATTAGACTCCATTGGCTTCAGTCAGGGTGTACGTGAACCCACTCATTGTTTTAACCATACCCTCGATCTAGTTCTGACGTATGGAATTGAAATTCATAATCTAAAAATCTTTCCACAGAATCCCTCGCTATCGGATCATTATCTGATTACTTTTGATTTCTTTTTACTTGATTACACGCCACTCAGCAACAGTTACTATACTAGATGTTTATCAGATAGTGCTGTCGCAAAATTTAAGGAAATGATTACTCCGTCATTAAATTCAATACCAAGTCCCTCAGTAACAGAGGTTTCCTGTATCGACTTTGATCATTTTGTCGATAGCGCTGTAGGCTCGCTGCGAACAACACTTGACTCTGTAGCTCCTCTTAAAAAAAAGTTAAAAAGCAAAGAAAGTTCGCTCCTTGGTATAACTCTCAAACCCGTAATTTAAAACAAATATCGCGAAAATTTGAAAGGAATTGGCGATTAACCAAACTGAAAGAATCTCGTTTAATCTGGACAGACAGTCTCAAAACTTATAAGAGGGGCCTCCGCAATGCCAGAGCAAACTATTACTCAGCATTAATAGAAGACAATAAGAACAACCTCAGGTTTCTTTTCAGCACTGTAGCCAGGCTGACTGAGAGTCAGAGCTCTATTGAGCCTTGTATTCCTTTAGCCCTTAGCAGTAATGATTTTATGAGCTTTTTTAATGACAAAATTCTAACTATTAGAGGCAAAATTCATGACCTCCTGTCCTCAGATAGTACCTATCTAACCTCAAACACAGCTGTAAGACCTAATATATATTTAGATTGCTTCTCCCCAATTTCTCTTCAAGAATTGACCGCACTGATTTCTTCATCTAAATCATCAACGTGTCTCTTAGACCCCATCCCAACTAGGCTACTTAAGGAGGTCTTTCCTTTAGTTAACACTCATATATTAGATATGATCAATATATCCTTATTAACAGGCTATGTACCACGGTCTTTTAAGGTAGCTGTAATTAAACCTCTACTAAAAAAGCCCACCCTGGATCCAGAGGTGTTAGCCAACTATAGACCAATATCTAATCTTCCCTTTCTGTCAAAGATCCTTGAGAAAGTAGTCGCAGACCAGCTGTGTGATTTTCTCCATGATAATAATCTATTTGAGTAATTTCAGTCAGGATTTAGAGTGCATCATAGCACTGAGACAGCACTAGTTAAAATTACAAATGACCTTCTGATTGCTTCAGACAAAGGACTTGTCTCTGTACTTGTTTTATTAGATCTTAGTGCGGCGTTTGACACAATTGACCATCAAATTCTACTGCAGAGACTGGATCACTTAATTGGCCTAAAAGGTTCTGCACTGAGCTGGTTTAAATCTTATTTATCTGATCGTTTTCAGTTCATTCACGTTCAAGATGAATCATCTTTACATACTAAAGTTTGTTTTGGAGTTCCACAAGGTTCTGTGCTCGGACAAATTCTGTTCACTTTATATATGCTTCCTCTAGGTAACATCATTAGAAATCACTCTATAAATTTCCATTGTTATGCGGATGATACACAGTTGTATTTAGCGATGAAGCCAGAAGAAAGTAATCAATTAACTAAACTCCATAACTGCCTTAAAGACATAAAAACCTGGATGAGCACCAATTTCCTGATGTTAAATTCAGACAAAACTGAAGTTATTGTTCTTGGCCCCAAACAACTCAGAGACTCTTTATCTGATGACATAGTTTCTCTAGATGGCATTGCTCTGGCCTCTAGCACTACCGTAAGAAACCTCGGAGTAATATTTGATCAAGATTTGTCTTTTAATTCTCATTTAAAACAAACCTCACGGACTGCATTTTTTCATCTGCGTAATATTGCGAAAATTAGGCCTATCCTGACCCGAAAAGATGCAGAAAAATTGGTCCACGCTTTTGTTACCTCAAGGCTGGATTACTGTAACTCTCTATTATCAGGTAGCTCTAGTAAGTCCTTAAAAACTCTCCAGCTAATTCAGAATGCAGCAGCACGTGTACTAACAGGAATTAAGAAACGAGATCATATTTCTCCTGTTTTAGCTTCTCTGCACTGGCTCCCTGTAAAATCCAGAATTGAATTTAAAATCCTACTGTTAACTTATAAAGCTCTAAATGGTCAAGCTCCGTCATATCTTAGAGAGCTCATAGTGCCTTATTATCCCACCAGAACATCAGGAGCCAGAGCCTTCAGCTATCAGGCTCCTCTCCTGTGGACTCATCTTCCTGTTACGGTCCGGGAGGCAGACACCGTCTCCACATTTAAGACTAGGCTTAAGACTTTCCTCTTTGATAAAGCTTATAGTTAGGGCTGGCGCAGGCTTGCCCTGTACCAGCCCCTAGTTTGGCTGACTTAGGCCTAGTCTGCCGGAGGACCCCCCTATAATACACCGGGCACCTTCTCTCTCTCTCTCTCTCTCTCTCTCTCTCGTATTCTATTACTGCATCTTGCTAACTCGGCCATTCTGGATGTCACTAACTCGGCTTCTTCTCCGGAGCCTTTGTGCTCCACTGTCTCTCAGATTAACTCATATCGCAACGGTGCCTGGACAGCGTGACGTGTGTGGTTGTGCTGCTGCCATGGTCCTGCCAGATGCCTCCTGCTGCTGCTGCCATCATTAGTCATTAGTCATACTTCTACTGTTATTATACACATATGACTATTGTCACACTTGTATACTGCCAGATATTAATACATACTTTCAACATATTGTACCACAGTAGCCAGAACTATAACTATAATATTATTACTTTCAATAATGTTGTTGTAAGCTACTGTCATTACCTGCATATCTCTCTCTCTCTCTCTGTCTCATTGTGTCATGTGGATTACTGTTAATTTGTTATGCTGATCTGTTCTGTACGACATCTATTGCACGTCTGTCCGTCCTGGAAGAGGGATCCCTCCTCAGTTGCTCTTCCTGAGGTTTCTACTGTTTTTTTCCCCCGTTAAAGGGTTTTTTTGGGGGAGTTTTTCCTTATCCGCTGTGAGGGTCATAAGGACAGAGGGATGTCATATGCTGTAAAGCCCTGTGAGGCAAATTGTGATTTGTGATATTGGGCTTTATAAATAAAATTGATTGATTGATTGATTGATTGAATTGATTATATGTGGGGGTGGGAAGGGCGGGATTTCAATATGTATGTATTATTTTTGTTTGTTTTTATTCTGTGAAGCACTTTGTGCTGCATTTTTAATGTATGTTGTGTGTAATGTATGCTATACAAATAAAGTTTGATTGATTGATTGATTTTTGTTACAGCAACTGTCATATCAAAACAACACAGTTGACAGTGTTAGAAATATAAAGCATTGTAGCACAACATATCTTCACAATGGCTTGAGTCAAAATTGACAAACTACCTTTAAATGGACAAACTATAGTCTCCGTATTGAATATGAACTGACATTTTACACCTGCTTCAATTCAAATAGAAATGAAAATAACTTCCCATCAGTCATGTCATAACCGAACTAATATCTTGTCAAATGAAAGCTATTAATGTCACTATTTTATCCATAAACACACATATGACAGCATGGAAATACATTTTCATATCAAATATATCCTCATTAAATGTCCAACACTGCACAGAAACATCACAAATGCACTTCTGAAACAACGCTGCTCACGCCACCGTGCAGCTAGCAAGAAAACTAAACAACGCTGCTCGCACCACCGTGCAGCTAGCAAGAAAACTACGGTGAATGTAACATTCACGTGTACTGAACTTATTATTAGCTCTCAAAGTTACTGTAGAGACCAGTGTTTTACTTCCTACTTATCTTCTAACACACAGCAAACATAAATGCATCACAAAACGTATTACAATCACTTTTCTTACCTGTAAAGGGGGATAATGAACTATAACTATAATATTATTACTTTCAATAATGTTATTGTAAGCTACTGTCATTACCTGCATCTCTCTCTCTCTCTCTCTCTGTCTCATTGTGTCATACGGATTACTGTTAATTTATTATGCTGATCTATTCTGTACGACATCTATTGCACGTCTGTCTGTCCTGGAAGAGGGATCCCTCCTCAGTTGCTCTTCCTGAGGTTTCTACCGTTTTTTTTCCCCGTTAAAGGGTTTTTTTGGGGGGAGTTTTTCCTTATCCGCTGCAAGGGTCATAAGGACAGAGGGATGTCGTATGCTGTAAAGCCCTGTGAGGCAAATTGTGATTTGTGATATTGGGCTGTATAAATAAAATTGAATTGAATAATACAAGGAAAAACACAGACACGATGTTACGTCAGTCACGTCCAGTGTTGTAATGGACGAACGAAAGCAACGTCTTCCCCTCTACAATTTAGCTCAGACACAAGCAATCAAAACCTGATCAATGATTAGAGAAATAACTTTCAAAGAAATAAACTTGAAGAAAAAGAATCACTGTAGCAAACAGTATAAAATAGTAATCAGAATAGCAATAGTAACCAAAATAGCATCAGGAATTACTTATGTTTTAAACACAGATGATCCTTTTTTAATTTATCACTATACTCATTTGTCTGGGAGACTAGAGTAGTAGATAATAGATCACTTAATAAGCAGATCACTATGAATTTCACCTTTATCAGTTTTTACCTTTGATGAATAATGTTTTGTTTTTAACCATGTACTCTCATGAATTAAAGCATTCTTTTGCTTACTGTTTTTAGCATGTTCACATAAGTATTTTTTAGTGTTTTAACAGCATTTTAACTTAACTTTTACTTTTATAACCACTACACACTCCCCCTCAACATAAATGTCGTACTCGACATTGAATGATTAAGGCAGTTGCATAGCATACAGTCCATATTCTTAAAGTACGTATGTAGACACTCTGTCTACCCAAAGTCCTTGAGTGTGTGTAACATGTGATGTGTATGGCAGATCCAAGCTGCTTCAACAGGCCAGTATGAGTGTGTTTGTGTGTATCACTCTGTTTTCTCAAAAGTCCATGAGTGTATGAGGATGTGTGTGTCAGCACTTGGTTGTTGCACAGTCCATGAGTGTGTATGTGTTCATGTGTATCTTCCATTTGGAAAACAGTCCATGAAGAAACAAATGTGTATCAGTATGAATGTGCACTCAGCTCAACAAGAGTCCATGTGAGTGTGTGTGTGTATGTGTTAAACAGTCCATGAAATGTCTGTGGTTACCTGTGCAGGAGCAAAGGTTGATATGTGGGGAACTGGACAGAATCTGGCCACATGGTCCCTGGTTGATAGGCTCTGTAGTGTTGCATAGGGTCACACCTATACATGGATCTGGCTGGAAGTCCCATGTTGTAGCAAACTGGATTACCAAACTCATTATAGGTGAATAGCTTTGGTGGTCGTCGTTCTCTCCTTGGCCGCTCTTGCACTTGTTCGTTGTCACTGTTACTTTCACTCGGCTGAGGTGAAAGAGGTGGCTGCACAGGGTTGTCTCCAAGAATTTCCAGTCCATCTGGTGCCTCATCCCTGTCCAGAAACTCAGTCCCGCCTTGATCCTCCCTCAGTTGTAGCAGTCTTTCTTGTTCCTCTCCTTGATTGTCATGTGCTCCCGTAGGTTCAGAGTCTGCTGACTGGTCAACATGTTCTTGTGTGTATCCTGAGAAAGCTGTTGAGGTAGGTAATAGAACCAGTCATCCTCTGAGTCCTCACCATTGTCTTCCTCTTGCTGAGTATTTGTTGTCCCTTCATGTGTCTGTTTTAAAATTTTCCTCTGTGGTCTGGCAACTTTTAGGGGAACTTCCAAAGGCAGATGATCACACAGAAGCAAGAAATTGCGATGTAGTATCCTGCTATCTCTCCCCTTTCCTTATTCTGGTACAACTTCGTAAACTGGAGCATCCTTGTTTACTCTGCGAACAACCTTGTGGATAGTTTCTTCCCAATGGCTGCGTAGCTTGCCAGTTCCTCCTCTTGGGGTCAAATTCCTAACCAGAACGCGATCTCCTGGTTCCAACTCTGAGCTCCTTACTTTACGATCATGGTTTCTTTTGCCTCTTTCAGCTGACTTTCTCGTGTTGTTCTTTGTTAGTTCATAGGCTTCTTGCCTCCCTTCTCGCCACTTTCGCATGTACTCTCTGTGGTCAAGCGTCCCTGTTTCTGGTGTCAAGCAGAAGAGTATGTCGACAGGCAGTCTTAGGGTCCTCCCAAAAAGAAGATAAAAGGCAGAAAAGCCAGTGACTTCACATCTTGTACAATTGTATGCAAAAATCAACTTGTTCAATGAGTCCTTCCAGTGCAATTTTTCTTTTTCTGTCAGTGTTCTAAGCATCTGTATGAGTGTACGGTTGAAACGTTCAACTTGTCCATTTCCTTCAGGGTGGTATGCCGTTGTTCGCGAACCTAACACTCCAGAGGTCTTCTTCAGTTGGGCGAGGAGCTGATTTTGAAATTCACCTCCTTGATCGTGATGGATGCGCTGAGGGAATCCAAATTTCAATGCATAATCATTGAAAAGCTTGTCTGCTACTGTTTTTGCCGACTTGCAGGTTGTGGCGTAGGCTTGGGCAAATCTTGAGAAGTGGTCAATAACAACCAATATGTACTCAGATCTGCCTGCACACTTGTCAACATGTAGAAAATCAATGGAGACTAATTCAAAGGGCTGAGTTGTGACAATGTTGGTTAGGGGTGCTCTAACCTCTCGGCTGGGCTTCTTTTGTTTCAAACATGAATAGCTTCTAGCCACAGTGTTCAATGTCCTGCTGCATATAAGGCCAAAAGAAGCGTTCTCTTACCAGTGAGGTGGTCAACTCCTTGGTGCCCCATGTCATCATGCAACTCCTTAAAAACGGTTGCCTTGTACTTTTCTGGCAAAACAAGTTGTGTTCGTGTGGCTGTTTTTCGACGCAAGATGCCATCATCATCAAAGGTGAGTTTTCCCATTCACTTAACAGCCTTTTACTTTGTGCACTGAATGCTTTTAAATGTTTGTTATCAGGTCTCTTATCCAACTGACGAAACTCAATCACTGGGCCGATATTTTTATCTTCTTTCTGAGCCCGACAAATCTCTGCAGGCAAGAGAGGCTGATGTTCTGACTTGTTGATGTCTTTACACTGAGCAGACAGAGCCATGGACCTCACTGGATTAGGGTTTGGGTCCTCAACTGACTGTACTACTGCTTGTACTGAGCGAGATGACATTTCCTCAGTACAGTCTTTCAACAGATTGTCGATAGGTACTGGCATCCTCAAGAGACAGTCAGCATCAATGTTTTCCCTTCCTGGCCGGTATCAAATGGTGAGGTGAAAATCCGCTAATTCAGCAACCCACCGGCTTCCAGTTGCATTTAGTTTTGCTGTGGACAATACATAGGTGAGCGGATTATTGTCCGTATACACAGTGCATGATGAGCCGATCAAATAGTCCCTGAACTTTTCACACACGGCCCATTTAAGGGCGAGGAACTCCAATTTTCCGGAATGTAGATGGTAGTTCTTCTCGGATGCAGTGAGGGTTCGGGACACGTATGCTATGACATGCAGTTTTCCTTCCTGTTCCTGATACAATACTGCTCCCAGGCCCAGGTTGGAAGCGTCTGTGTGCAGGACAAACGGTTTTCTGAAGTCAGGAAAGGCAAGAATTGGTGGCTCCACTAAATGATCCAAAAGTTCCTCAAGCAAGTGCTGATGTTTCTTTGTCCATACAATGGGCTGGTTGGAGGGTGCTCCATTGTGTTTTCTGTTAATCTGTCTCGTTCTTGTGCCACGTTTGTCACTCTTTTGTACATCAGCAGGGTTCTCATAAGGTTGTAGAGAAGGGCTGCGATTCGAGAGAAATCCTGAATGTACTGGCGATAATAACTCAGGAGGCCCATGATGGCTCTCAATTCTCCCACTGTGGTCGGCTGCTTGTCTTTTAAGGCTCTGACAGCTATGGTGTCAGCAGGATCAATTTTGCTGCCCTCTGATGAAACGACCCGCCCAAGATAGCGAACCTCTCGTTGAAACATCTCACATTTGGCTGGCTTCAGCTTTATGCCATACTCTCTTAGTCGCCTCAGCACAGTCCTGACATTTTCAGCATGGCTTTCAAATGACTGACTGAACACAACTGTGTCGTCCAGATATGGAATGCAAATCTCATCTCGGATCTCCTCCAGACATTCTTCCATGCATCGCTGGAAGGCAGCTGGTGCATTCATCAGGCCAAAGGGGATTCGAATCCATTCATATAAGCCCCAGGGGGTTACGAAAGCAGTAAGGGGGCGACTCTTTTCCGCCATGAACCCCTGATGGTACGCTTTTCCCTGGTGCAAGAGCGAAAACCATGAGTTGCCACCTAGACCATCCATGATGTCCTGCACTCGGGGTATGGGCTGACGGTCTGGTACAGTTTGCGGTTTAGCTCACGGTAGTCGATACATAGGCGTAAGCTTCCATCTTTTTTTCGAACACACACAACTGGGGATGCATAGGGAGAGTTAGATTTGCGTACCCAACCTTGTGCAATGAGATCATGCAAGTAGTGTAGAAGCGAAAATCGGTGTCTGGAAGTGGGCCAGATGGCCAGATGCAATCGAGTTTAATGTGTTCACAGGCTTCAACACATACAACTCATTGAGTCAGGCTCCGGAGCAAGACTGAAGTTTCACTTTCTGCACTCTCCCTTTTATGCTGGTGAAGATTCGAGAGAATCTCCACCCTCTTCCTTTAGTCCTTCCTACCTGCATTCAAACCTATTGGTGGCAGATCTTTTTCTTTTTAGCCCTTTTCCATCTGGTCCAAATCTATTGGTGGCAGGCCCCTTGGGCTCTTGTCTAAACATGACCTAAAAGTGTAATCCCTGGGCCTGGAAATCCCCAAATTCTCCCACCATTAGATTCGAGCCTGGTTTCACTTTATTTTTTAAAAACACATGAAACCTGGGTGTGTGTATCATGCAATACTAACATTAGAGTGTGTGTGTGTTATCATCAGACAGTACATGGTGTGGTATATGTGTGCTTTTCAATGTGAATACATAACCTTGTGTTATGAATACATGGACTTGTATAACAGTGTTTTATCATACATAAATGTATAACAAACAGTTTTATAAGAACTTATACATAAAACATTGTTATATGAACTTTTACTCTTAATCAACTTATGCAGTAAAACACCTTTACCTGATTAAAGATTAAATCTTACACTATAGTGGCTCTTCATTTCTTGATATAGTGGTTTCGGTACAGAGAGGTAAGTTTTGGCCACAGGCTCGGTATCTGTCAGTGAGATGGAGAGCTGCAGATTCTCAATACAGCCGATGTCGTCATCAGAATGAGAGAAAGAGTCTGACTCTTCTCTTAACATTTGTTTAACTTTTTCTCTTTCAGGTGGGTTAAGATGGTTCAAATCGACTGGGGGATCCCATTCATCACCAGAGGTTTGTTCTCTCCTTACTCCCACATTACTCACTGTTACTGGAGGAGAAGGTGCAGGGCTGTTCAAAGATTGTGGCTGGGTAAACTGCTTGAACTTGCTGCACTGTCACCAGTTCTGCCGGTGAGCACTATGTCATGATCTGTTGGGTTTTGCACATCCACAATTATGAATGGTTTTGCCCCTTTTTTCAGTGTCACAAGAGTATCGGTGAACTCAAGGCCCTCTGGCCACTGTGGATCAACACTAGGCTCGAAGATCAGTGTTGTCTTGTCTTGTAAAGGTGCTGTCAAAACACGGCACTCTACTTTTAAAGATGTGTGTCTGGGGACATGCACTCGCTCTCTGGTCGTCTTGACTACATACTCATGTGATCGCTATTCAGCAGTAACTTGCTCTACAAAAACTTCAGCGAGATCCATTCCAAAGCCAGGAAAAGCTGCTTGGACAGTTTTGATTAGCTGCTGTTTATCAGTGGTGTTATTCTGCTGTAGCTCAATACCAACAATCAGTTCAATAACATTTGAGCCAATAATAGGTTGAGCAAGACTGCTACCTTTAATCACCAGTGTGGGAACAACAACCTCTGTTGTGGGAAGTCCATCTGCTGCTAATTTAAATGTCACCTCTATCCATCCTGAGTATGGCAGGTCTTCTCCATTAGCTGCAATGAGGTTTAAAGTGTCATCAGCGTCAATTATTTCAGAAATGTCCCTCACGGTTACATGTAGTGAGTGCTCTGTTTTCCAATGTTCACTCACAACAGTCACTTGTGTCCCATAAGGCTCTAAGATGCTGGTCTTGAATATGGCAGTCGATAAGATATTTCTTTCCAACTAGTGGAGCAACTTTGACTTGTTTTCTCTTTCGTGTTGTGGCTCGGACTGTATCACATGTGGTTATTGAGCATTGGTTCTTGTGGACTGCCCAGTGTTCATGTTGACATGCCTTAGAACAGTATAACACACCTTCACATGATGCACATTGTCTTAGTCTCACATTTCTTCCATGTACACCACAGTGTGCACAAAGTTGGGGCGCTGTTGATGAAGCGGTCACTCCCTGCCCCGCTGGGGTAACCCTTGCCCGTTTAAAGCACTCCCTCTTAATTGACCTGATCTTCCCATTCTGCAACCGGCTGAGAAGTGTTCACTACTGCCACACCTGAAGCAGTGAATGCAGTCTTCTCTATTTCCTGTTGACAAGCATAACATGTCCTTCTACGATGTGGTGCAGGTGTGGGGAGAGGGTGTTGGTTGCCAAACCTTTGGTTGAATTGAGGATAGCCGTGTTGTGCTGCAGGGGCTGGAGCAACCCAGTGTCTCTGTGGTGGGCCATGATGGGCTGGCGTTAGCTGATGTGGCATGCAGTCTGGTGTGGATGCTGGATCTGGGTGCTGCTGGGGTAGGTAGGAGGGCTGCTGCATAGACTCTTTGATGGAAGACACTTCAGCTTTAAGATCCTTTAAGAGACACATGTTAGCTTTCATCTCCTGCAGTTCAGAGAGAATATCAGTTTCATTCTTACTGTGACTTGGCTGGCTCGTTTTCTCCTTCTTTCCAGCAGGAGTGTGGTCAGACTGAGCAGAGTTTTTTCTTGTCTTGCCTCTCACTTTCATAAGCACATGCAGTATCCAGTTTTTCAAACAGGAGTTCATGAGAAACACCAGCCTGCTCCAGATATAGCTGGAGATCCCGCTTGATATTATCGTTCTGCAAGCCAGTCATAACCGAGTGCAGGAACATGTTCTGTACTAGCACTGGATCATATCTCAGGCCTGAGTCTGACTCTTGCGAGGCAAACAGAATCTTCTGCCTTAGATCAAGGGCACGGATGAGGAAGTTTTGAGGTGTCTCTTTCATGCCCTGAGCTTCAGATGACAGCTGCTTGTATAATTCTGTTGCGCTCTTTCTTTGGTAATGAAAACGAAGTATTCTTCTAAGTGTTGGTAGTGTGAGGTCACTTTTTCCCTCTAAGTAACTGCGCAACTGCATTCCCGGAACAATGGCTCTTAAGACGGCATCAACAATCTCAGTCTCGGGGAAACCCTTGAGGAAGCCATGCTCAATCTGCCGTGCTAAGCTAGAAAATGTGAGGCGGTCTTTTTGTCCTGGTTCTCCAATTTGTCCAGCTATTTTGAATTCTTTGTGCCAGGGGTGAGGGGTCTGACCTGCACCTGCACCTGAAGCTGGCGTTCTGTGGATGACTGTGGTGACCTGAGGCTTGTGTTCACTTCCCCTGTGAGTGCTTCCTGTAGAAGGCAGTGACTGTAACTGAGGGGGCCTGTTTTCTTGTGCATTGTCCTGTTGATTTTGCCCTTCATTTAGTGGCGCTTGAGGCTCAGTTAAGTGCTCAGCCATGGCTACCTCTGCTATTTTGTCCTTAAAGAAGAAGAGCTCTGACATTCCCATATCCTCAACTTCTTGCAACTCTTCCCTCTGCAGGTGATTACTGATCATTGTGATTAATGATGCCCTGTTCTTTCCTTCCACATGCTCGAACACTAATCCAGCAATAGTGAGGAAGTCACATAATTTCTTAAGATTGTCTGTTGGCAGTGTACACAAAAGTCCAAGTATCTCCATCTGCACTGTCTCTATCTCAGTTGACTCCACTGTCCTTGCAGCAACAACTCAGTGTTCTGTAGAAGTAGTAGTTTGTGTGCTAAACCTTGGCAATAGCGCTCCTGGTACTTTAAGTTCACCTCAGATTGCTTGTGCTCTTTGTTGTAGACACTCAAACACCACAGGATAAGCCACTGGATGCTGCCTGCCTGGGTAAGTTGAAGTCAACTGAATGAGAGCTGAGGATGTCCGTTGCTGGCAGAAGTCGAACCTCGCCTCACTCAATCCCAGCGGTGCCTCCAGAAAATGTTACAACCCTGCAAAGGGGGATAATACAAGGAAAAACACAGACACGATGTTACTTCAGTCACGCTGCTCACACCACCGTGCAGCTAGCAAGAAAACTAAACAACGCTGCTCGCACCACCGTGCAGCTAGCAAGAAAACTACGGTGAATGTAACATTCACATGTACTGAACTTATTATTAGCTCTCAAAGTTACTGTAGAGACCAGTGTTTTACTTCCTACTTATCTTCTAACACACAGCAAACATAAATGCATCACAAAACGTATTACAATCACTTTTCTTACCTGTAAAGGGGGATAATACAAGGAAAAACACAGACACGATGTTACGTCAGTCACGTCCAGTGTTGTAATGGACGAACGAAAGCAACGTCTTCCTCTCTACAATTTAGCTCAGACGCAAGCAATCAAAACCCGATCAATGATTAGAGAAACAACTTTCAAAGAAATAAACTTGAAGAAAAAGAATCACTGTAGCAAATAATATAAAATAGTAATCAGAATAGCAATAGTAACCAAAATAGCATCAGGAATTACTTATGTTTTAAACACAGATGATCCTTTTTTAATTTATCACTATACTCATTTGTCTGGGAGACTAGAGTAGTAGATAACAGATCACTTAAAAAGCAGATCACTATGAATTTCACCTTTATCAGTTTTTACCTTTGATGAATAATGTTTTGTTTTTAACCATGTACTCTCATGAATTAAAGCATTCTTTTGCTTACTGTTTTTAGCATGTTCACATAAGTATTTTTTTTAGTGTTTTAACAGCATTTTAACTTAACTTTTACTTTTATAACCAATACACAGACGTATTGCGGTAAGCGAGTTGTGTCATTTCCGGTGTTTCTGTGACAGCGTCTCTGTACTGCTCTGGTGAATTCTACTAGCCTGCTTTCTGCTTTCTCACTTCAGTTGCTTTAACGTCTACTTCAAGTCTTAACCCACACTGGTTCTGTTTAAGCACTTACAGCTCTCCTCCTTTCTACGACTTTCTTGCTGATCTCTTAGCTGTTGTTTGCACGTTACTAGCCTTTGTAGCTACATTAGCTTTAAAGTTAGCGATGGCTTCTCCCTCTGCTTTCTCTTGCTCGGTGTGCCAAATGTTCAGTTATGCCTCTGCCTCTTTTAGCAACAGTGGTAATTGTAATAAGTATAGCTTATTTGCTGCGTTGGAGGCGAGGCTTAGTGAATTAGAAGCGCGGCTCCGCACCATGGAAAACCATTCAGTAGCTGCGGTAGTTAGCCAGCCCCCTGTAGCCGGTGCGGAGCCACATAGCATAGCTTTAGCCTCTGCTAGCGGTCCTCTGGTAACGCCTGTTCAGCTGGGAGGTTGGGTAACCGTTCGCCAGAGGCATAGCTCCAAGCCGAAGCCCACGGCTCACCACCAGCCTGTTCACGTTTCCAACCGCTTTTCCCCACTCAACGACACACTCGCTGAGGATAAAACTCTGGTTATTGGCAGCTCTATTCTGAGGAACATGAAGTTAGCAACACCAGTGGCCATAGTCAAACGTATCCCTGGGGCCAGAGTGGGCGACATTGAATCAAATTTAAAACTGCTGGCTAAAGCTAAACGTAGATTCAGTAAGATTGTTATTCACGTCGGCGGCAATGACACCCGGTTACGCCAATTGGAGGTCACTAAAATTAATATTGCCTCGGTGTGTGAATACGCTAAAACGATGTCGGACTTTGTAGTTTTCTCTGGACCCCTCCCAAATCTGACCACTGATGACATGTTTAGCCACATGTCATCATTTAATCGCTGGCTGTCCAGGTGGTGTCCAGCAAACGATGTGGGTTTCGTTAATAACTGGCAAACTTTCTGAGGAAAACCTGGTCTTATTAGGAGAGACGGCATTCATCCCACTTTGGATGGAGCTGCTCTCATTTCTAGGAACCTGGCAAATTTTACAACCCAGAGTTGAGATCAAGACTCAGAGTGGCAGTCCTATACGCCTCTCTGAGCTTCTAGTGCAGTTACCCAACCATAGTTTTCATAGTTTTATACAAACGATGTCTGTCCCCCGACCACCTAAATTATTTGAATCTAAAATTAAACAAAGAGGAATTGTGCATAACAACCTTATAAAAATTAAAGCCTCTTCTGTGACAGAAAGACAAAACAGGAGAATTAAATGCGGACTGTTAAATATCAGGTCTCTATCGTCTAAAGCAGTGTTAGTAAACGAATTAATATCAGATAATAATATTGATTTACTCAGTCTCACTGAAACCTGGCTGTGTCAAGATGAATATGTGAGTCCACTCCTCCCAGTCATAATAATACCCACATTCAGCAACAGTTACTATACTAGATGTTTATCAGATAGTGCTGTCGCAAAACTTAAGGAAAAGATTACTTCGTCGTTAAATTCAATACCAATACCTTCAGTAACAGAGGTTTCCCGTGCCGACTTTAACCTCTCCCGAATTGATCATTTTGTTGATAGCACCGTAGGCTCGCTACGAACAACGCTCGACTCTGTAGCTCCTCTTAAAAAGAAGTTAAAAAAGCAAAGAAAGTTCGCTCCTTGGTATAACTCTCAAACCCGTAAGTTAAAACAAATATCGCGAAAATTTGAAAGGAATTGGCGATTAACCAAACTGGAAGAATCTCGTTTAATCTGGACAGTCTCAAAACTTATAAGAGGGGCCTCCGCAATGCCAGAGCAAACTATTACTCAGCTCTAATAGAAGACAATAAGAACAACCCCAGGTTTCTTTTCAGCACTGTAGCCAGGCTGACTGAGAGTCAGAGCTCTATTGAGCCTCGTATTCCCTTAGCCCTTAGCAGTAATGATTTTATGAGCTTTTTTAATGACAAAATTCTAACTATTAGAGGCAAAATTCATGACCTCCTGCCCTCAGATAGTACCTATCTAACCTCAAACACAGCTGTAAAATCTAATATATATTTAGATTGCTTCTCCCAATTTCTCTTCAAGAATTGACTGCAGTGATTTCTTCATCCAAATCATCAACGTGTCTCTTAGACCCCATCCCAACTAGGCTACTTAAGGAGGTCTTACCTATAGTTAACACTCATATATTAGATATGATCAATATATCCTTATTAACAGGTTATGTACCACAGTCTTTTAAGGTAGCTGTAATTAAACCTCTACTAAAAAAGCCCACCCTGGATCCAGAGGTGTTAGCCAACTATAGACCAATATCTAATCTTCCCTTTATGTCAAAGATCCTTGAGAAAGTAGTCGCAGACCAGCTGTGTGATTTTCTCCAGGATAATAATTTATTTGAGGAATTTCAGTCAGGATTTAGAGTGCATCATAGCACTGAGACAGCTCTAGTTAAAATTACAAATGACCTTCTGATTGCTTCAGACAAAGGACTCGTCTCTGTACTTGTTTTATTAGATCTTAGTGCGGCGTTTGACACAATTGACCATCAAATTCTGCTGCAGAGACTGGATCACTTAATTGGCTTAAAAGGTTCAGCACTAAGCTGGTTTAAATCTTATTTATCTGATCGTTTTCAATTTGTTGACGTTCGCAATGAACCATCCTTACGTACTAAAGTTTGTTTTGGAGTTCCACAAGGTTCTGTGCTCGGACCAATCCTGTTTACTCTATATATGCTTCCGTTAGGTAACATCATTAGAAATCACTCTATAAATTTCCATTGTTATGCGGATGATACTCAGTTGTATTTATCAATGAAGCCAGAAGAAAGCAATCAATTAACTAAACTCCATAATTGCCTTAAAGACATAAAAACTTGGATGAGCACCAATTTCCTGATGTTAAATTCAGACAAAACTGAAGTTATTGTTCTTGGCCCCAAACAACTCAGAGACTCTTTATCTGATGACATAGTTTCTCTAGATGGCATTGCTCTGGCCCCTGCCACTACCGTAAGAAACCTCGGAGTAACATTTGATCAAGATTTGTCTTTTAATTCTCATTTAAAGCAAACCTCACGGACTGCATTTTTTCATCTGCGTAATATTGCGAAAATTAGGCCTATCCTGACCGAAAAGATGCAGAAAAATTGGTCCACGCTTTTGTTACCTCAAGGCTGGATTATTGTAACTCTCTATTATCAGGTAGCTCTAGTAAGTCCTTAAAAACTCTCCAGCTAATTCAGAATGCAGCAGCACGTGTACTAACAGGAACTAATAAACGCGATCATATCTCTCCTGTTTTAGCTTCTCTGCACTGGTAAAATCCAGAATTGAATTTAAAATCCTACTGTTAACTTATAAAGCTCTAAATGGTCAAGCTCCATCATATCTTAGAGAGCTCATAGTGCCATATTATCCCACCAGAACACTGCGCTCTGAGAACGCAGGGTTACTCGTGGTCCCTAAAGTCTCCAAAAGTAGATCAGGAGCCAGAGCCTTTAGCTATCAGGCTCCTCTCCTGTGGAATCATCTTCCTGTTACGGTCCGGGAGGCAGACACCGTCTCCACATTTAAGACTAGACTTAAGACTTTCCTCTTTGATAAAGCTTATAGTTAGGGCTGGCTCAGGCTTGTCCTGTACCAGCCCTTAGTTAGACTGACTTAGGCCTAGTCTGCCGGAGGACCCCTCTATAATACACCGGGCCCCTTCTCTCCTTCTCTCTCTCTCTCTCTCTCGTATCCTATTACTGCATCTAGCTAACCCGGCCATTCTGGATGTCACTAACTCGGCTTCTTCTCCGGAGCCTTTGTGCTCCACTGTCTCTCAGATTAACTCATATCACAGCGGTGCCTGGACAGCGTGACGTGTGTGGTTGTGCTGCTGCCGTGGTCCCGCCAGATGCCTCCTGCTGCTGCTGCCATCATTAGTCATTAGTCATACTTCTTCTGTTATTATACACATATGATTATTGTCACACATGTATACTGCCAGGTATTAATACATACTTTCAACATATTGTACCGCAGTAACCAGAACTATAACTATAATATTATTACTTCCATTAATGTTGTTGTAAGATACTGTCATTACCTGCATATCTCTCTCTCGCTCTCTCTCTCTCTCTCTCTCTCTCTCTCTCTCTCTCTCACTGTGTCATATGGATTACTGTTAATTTATCATGTTGATCTGTTCTGTACGACATCTATTGCACGTCTGTCCGTCCTGGAAGAGGGATCCCTCCTCAGTTGCTCTTCCTGAGGTTTCTACCGTTTTTTTTCCCCCGTTAAAGGGGTTTTTTTGGGGAGTTTTTCCTTATCCGCTGTGAGGGTCTTAAGGACAGAGGGATGTCGTATGCTGTAAAGCCCTGTGAGGCAAATTGTGATTTGTGATATTGGGCTTTATAAATAAAATTGATTGATTGATTGATTGATTCCTCGAGGCAGCGGCCGAGGAGGGGGCGTTGCAGCCATTTTTAACTCTAGCCTGTTAATCAGCCCTAAACCTAAACTAGACTATAATTCATTTGAAGCCTCGTTCTTAGTCTTTTACATCCGACCTGGAAAACCTTGCAGCCACTTTTATTTGTTATAGTGTACCGTGCTCCTGGCCCGTATTCTGAATTTGTATCTGAATTCTCAGAGTTTTTATCCAGTTTAGTTCTTAAATCAGATAAACTTATTATTGTAGGCGATTTTAACATTCATGTCGACGTTGATAATGACTCCGTGGCTACTGCGTTTATCTCATGATTAGACTCCATTGGCTTCAGTCAGGGTGTACATGAACCCACTCATTGTTTTAACCATACCCTCGATCTAGTTCTGACGTATGGAATTGAAATTGATAATCTAACAGTCTTTCCACAGAATCCCTCGCTATCGGATCATTATTTGATTACTTTTGATTTCTTTTTACTCGATTACATACCATTCAGCAACAGTTACTATACTAGATGTTTATCAGATAGTACTGTTGCAAAATTTAAGGAAATGATTACTCCGTCATTAAATTCAATACCAAGTCCTTCAGTAACAAAGGTTTCCCGTACTGACTTTAACCTCTCCCAAATTGATCATTTTGTCGATAGCGCCGTAGGCTCGCTGCGAACAACACTCGACTCTGTAGCTCCTCTTAAAAAGAAGTTAACAAAGCAAAGAAAGTTCGCTCCTTGGTATAACTCTCAAACCCGTGAGTTAAAACAAATATCGCGAAAATTTGAAAGGAATTGGTGATCAACCAAACTGGAAGAATCTCGTTTAATCTGGGCAGACTGTCTCAAAACTTATAAGAGGGGCCTCCGCAATGCCAGAGCAAACTATTACTCAGCATTAATAGAAGAAAACAAGAATAACCCCAGGTTTCTTTTCAGCACTGTAGCCAGGCTGACTGAGAGTCAAAGCTCTATTGAGCCTTGTAGTCCTTTAGCCCTTAGCAGTAATGATTTTATGAGCTTTTTTAATGACAAAATTAGAGGCAATTAGAGGCAAGAGACTATTTCATGACCTCATGCCCTCAGATAGTACCTATCTAACCTCAAACACAGCTGTAAGACCTAATATATATTTAGATTGCTTCTCCCCAATTTCTCTTCAAGAATTGACCGCACTGATTTCTTCATCTAAATCATCAACGTGTCTCTTAGACCCCATCCCAACTAGGCTACTTAAGGAGGTCTTGCCTTTAGTTAACACTCATATATTAGATATGATCAATATATCCTTATTAACAGGCTATGTACCACAGTCTTTTAAGGTAGCTGTAATTAAACCTCTACTAAAAAAGCCCACCCTGGATTCAGAGGTGTTAGCCAACTATAGACGAATATCTAATCTTCCCTTTCTGTCAAAGATCCTTGAGAAAGTAGTCGCAGACCAGCTGTGTGATTTTCTCCATGATAATAATTTATTTGAGGAATTTCAGTCAGGATTTAGAGTGCATCATAGCACTGAGACAGCACTAGTTAAAATTACAAATGACCTTCTGATTGCTTCAGACAAAAGACTCGTCTCTGTGCTTGTTTTATTAGATCTTAGTGCGGCGTTTGACACAATTGACCATCAAATTCTACTGCAGAGACTGGATCACTTAATTGGCCTAAAAGGTTCTGCAGTAAGCTGGTTTAAATCTTATTTATCTGATCGTTTTTCAGTTTGTTGACGTTCATAATGAATCATCCTTACGTGCTAAAGTTTGTTTTGGAGTACCGCAAGGTTCTGTGCTCGGACCAATCCTATTTACTCTATATATGCTTCCTCTAGGTAACATCATTAGAAATCACTCTATAAACTTCCATTGTTATGCAGATGATACACAGTTGTATTTATCTATGAAGCCAGAAGAAAGTAATCAATTAACTAAACTCCATAATTGCCTTAAAGACATAAAAAACTTGGATGAACACCAATTTCCTGATGTTAAATTCAGACAAAACTGAAGTTATTGTTCTTGGCCCCAAACAACTCAGAGACTCTTTATCTGATGACATAGTTTCTCTAGATGGCATTGCTCTGGCCCCTGCCACTACCGTAAGAAACCTCGGAGTAACATTTGATCAAGATTTGTCTTTTAATTCTCATTTAAAGCAAACCTCACGGACTGCATTTTTTCATCTGCGTAATATTGCGAAAATTAGGCCTATCCTGACCCGAAAAGATGCAGAAAAATTGGTCCACGCTTTTGTTACCTCAAGGCTGGATTATTGTAACTCTCTATTATCAGGTAGCTCTAGTAAGTCCTTAAAAACTCTCCAGCTAATTCAGAATGCAGCAGCACGTGTACTAACAGGAACTAAGAAACGCGATCATATCTCTCCTGTTTTAGCTTCTCTGCACTGGCTCCCTGTAAAATCCAGAATTGAATTTAAAATCCTACTGTTAACTTATAAAGCTCTAAATGGTCAAGCTCCATCATATCTTAGAGAGCTCATAGTGCCATATTATCCCACCAGAACACTGCGCTCTGAGAACGCAGGGTTACTCGTGGTCCCTAAAGTCTCCAAAAGTAGATCAGGAGCCAGAGCCTTTAGCTATCAGGCTCCTCTCCTGTGGAATCATCTTCCTGTTACGGTCCGGGAGGCAGACACCGTCTCCACATTTAAGACTAGACTTAAGACTTTCCTCTTTGATAAAGCTTATAGTTAGGGCTGGCTCAGGCTTGTCCTGTACCAGCCCTTAGTTAGGCTGACTTAGGCCTAGTCTGCCGGAGGACCCCTCTATAATACACCGGGCCCCTTCTCTCCTTCTCTCTCTCTCTCTCTCGTATCCTATTACTGCATCTAGCTAACCCGGCCATTCTGGATGTCACTAACTCGGCTTCTTCTCCGGAGCCTTTGTGCTCCACTGTCTCTCAGATTAACTCATATCACAGCGGTGCCTGGACAGCGTGACGTGTGTGGTTGTGCTGCTGCCGTGGTCCCGCCAGATGCCTCCTGCTGCTGCTGCTGCCATCATTAGTCATTAGTCATACTTCTTCTGTTATTATACACATATGATTATTGTCACACATGTATACTGCCAGGTATTAATACATACTTTCAACATATTGTACCGCAGTAACCAGAACTATAACTATAATATTATTACTTCCATTAATGTTGTTGTAAGATACTGTCATTACCTGCATATCTCTCTCTCTCTCTCTCTCTGTGTCATATGGATTACTGTTAATTTATCATGTTGATCTGTTCTGTACGACATCTATTGCACGTCTGTCCGTCCTGGAAGAGGGATCCCTCCTCAGTTGCTCTTCCTGAGGTTTCTACCGTTTTTTTTCCCCCGTTAAAGGGGTTTTTTTGGGGAGTTTTTCCTTATCCGCTGTGAGGGTCTTAAGGACAGAGGGATGTCGTATGCTGTAAAGCCCTGTGAGGCAAATTGTGATTTGTGATATTGGGCTTTATAAATAAAATTGATTGATTGATTGATAATATATGTGTTCCCCAAATGCCGGTTCATGCATATTCGATACACACCTAGGAACCTTTTGCAAGTGTTTGTTTCTTGGGGGACTGTTCAAAATCATAACAACATCCGGTCGAAGGAAGCGGACATTTCCGGTTTCATCGCGATCGCATATGCAAAGCCAAAACAGAGAAATTGTCCTATTTGAGGTAAGTTGCTCTAAGATAAATATACACGCCAGCTTACTGTTTGCTTCTACAGCTAAAATATCTGTATAGACTACCTGTGACGGATATTTTTGAAGTTATTTCAAGTTTTCCGTTTGTAGCGAATTTGCTACATTAGGCCATAATGGTACGGCTACTGAAAGCCATCTAAAAATAGCATTAGCCACTATAGCCGTTAGCTATAGTGGCTAATACTATATTTAGATGCTATATTTGGCCATCTAATGCTATATGCTATATTTAGCCATCTACATATAGCATATTTAGATGCTATATTTAGCCATCTAAATGCTATATCCTATATTTAGCCATCTAAATATAGCATTAGACACTATAGCCATTAGCTATAGCCACTATAGCCATTAGCTATAGTGGCTAATGCTATATTTAGATACTATATTGCTATATTTAGATGGCTTTCAGTGCTTGCACACATTTTTTATATGAAAAAACACTCTATTTCTATAATCGTTATATGAATAGCATGCTGGTATATAAATGCAATTTCTGCCCTTTATTTTTATGCAGAAATGCCATAAATGAATCCATCTGTGTTTTACGCAAAACTGAAAACGGGACTTCAAACCAGGGTCCAACCTGAGGAGAGTGAAGACAGCTGTCTCAGTGACAGTGGGGACAGCGATGACGAGTATATCCCAAACCCAGGTGATGAAAATAGCAGCAATAATGCTATAACACTACAATATTATAGTATAGAATTTCAGCTTTTTTGTTGTTGGCCATATATTTGTGAATGTAACCTGAGTACATGTTGTATATATAATATAAATAAAACATTTTTGTAGTATATACTTTTCAATAGTGAGTTCATTGTTTTTTTTGTTTGTTTTTACACCATGTGATGAAAGCAGCAGAGAAAGCAGTAATGAGACTGACAACAGGAGCAGTGCTGATGATGATACAGATGGAGACGAACTTCCTAGCACCAGTGCTACTGCTGCGAGAGAGAAATCAGCTGCTACATCAAAAACAAAGAGACAAAATGTAGTTTGGAAGACGGTGAGGCAACAGAACTCTGCAAAAGAGGTTCTGGAATGGCAAAATGCTCTCCCAGATGCCGATGCAATCAGACTGCCGATTCAGTATTTCAGAGACTTTTTTGATGCAGATCTTTTAGACACAATTGTGGAGCAAAGCAATCTGTATTGCACTCAAACAAATCCAAATTATTCCCTCAAATTGGAACACACTGAACTGGAGCAGTTTATTGGCACTTTAGTCTACATGAGTGTTTTTCACTTGCCAAGGTCAAGGATGTACTGGTCAACTGCATGCCGAACATCACAGGTGGCTGATGTCATGTCCCGAGACAGATGGGAACAAATAAAACATTTCATCCATTTCAGTGACAACATGGCACCCGACAACAGTGACAGGCTTTTCAAAATCAGGTCACTTATTGATTCACTTCTCCCCAAATTCCAGGCTCTACCTCAAGATCAAATGTTGTGTGTTGATGAGCAAATGGTGCCTTTCAAAGGCAGATCAAGCCTAAAGCAATATATCCCCAAGAAGCCATACAAATGGGGATATAAAATATTCGTGCTTTGTGACACAAAAGGGCTGGTGCACTCATTTGACATTTTTGCAGGGAAAACTGATCCTGCACCAAGAGAACCAGACATTGGGGGAAGCGGGAACATCGTGCTAAAGCTTGCACAAGTCGTTCATGGTGGTGTCAATCACCTGCTCTACTTTGACAACTGGTTTTCCTCAGTGGATTTGCTTGTTGCACTTGCAAAGAAAGGGATACCAGCCCTTGGGACAGTGCAGCAAAGGCGTCTGCAAGGATGCAGTTTCAGTTCAGACACAGAAATGAAGATGAAAGGAAGAGGGACATTTGAGGAAAAAGAGGCTGTTGTGGACAATGTGGGAATAAGAGCTGTGAAATGGTTTGACAACAGAGGGGTGATCGTTGCCAGCACTTTTGCCAGTGCCCAGCCCGTTTCAACTGTGGAAAGATGGGACAGAAAGTTGAAAATGAAAGTGCCTGTGGAATGTCCAAGCATCATCAGCCAGTACAACAAGTTCATGGGCGGCGTTGATGCTCTTGATGCGCTGATTGCCTATTACCGCATCCAGATCAGGTCAAAGAAGTACTACCATCGGTTCTTTTTTCACTTTGTGGATATGGTCATCGTCAACAGCTGGTTGTTGTATCGGCGTGACTGTGAATCACTTGGTCTTCCACAGAAGAAGCAGAAGGATTTGCTTTCCTTCAGAACATTCATTGCACAGGCACTCTGCATGCAAGGCAAGGATCTGTCCAAAAGGAAGAGGGGTCGGCCTTCATCAGATGTGGAAAGGGAGTTTGAAAAGAAGAGACATCGAGGACCAGCCAAGCCTATTCCAGCACAGGAAGTCTGCTCAGATGCTCAGAGGTTGAAAGTGTGCGGCAACGCTGCAAAATCCCAAATTGCAAGGGCCAGACAGTGATCAAATGTTCAAAGTGCAATGTTCACCTGTGCCTAAACAAAAATAACAACTGCTTCCGTGAGTTTCATGCGTGAGACATGAGTGCAAAGGCAACTCAACTGTTTGTTGACAGACACACGCACGCACACACACTGTTCACTAACTCACTCACTCACTCACTCACTCACTGTTCAAAGTGCACTGTTCAAAGTGCAATGTTGATGAATGAGATGGCAAAGACAGCTCAACTGTATGTTGTGTTTCACTCACTCACTCACTCACTCACTCTCTGTTCAAAGTGCAGTGTTCAAAGTGCAATGTTCAAAGTGCAGTGTTCTGAAGTGTCAAATATCGGTGCCTGGTGGTGGGGCCTGTAGGCTCCCGACCTTGTACTTCTTGTCTCTTGTGAGTTGTCTTCAAATGTCGATTTGGTATTTTAGGTTCAGCAGCAAACACTTAAAGAATCACTGGAAACAGGCAAAGTCCGATGCAATCAAGTTTAATGTGTCAACAGGCTTTAACACATACAACTTTGTGAGTCAAACCCCGGAGTGTGACTAAAATCCTGCTTTCAGAGCCCTAGCTTATATGCTGGTGGAGATTCAAATGAGTCTCCACCTCTTTTTGCTAATCCTTCCCACTCAGGACCAATTCTATTGGTGGAGAACTTTTCTTTGTGTCCAATTCTGATTGGGCCCATTTTTAATGGTGTAATGCAGCCTGGAATTTCCCAAATTTCCTTCCCTTAGATCTGGTTCCATTTTCACTCTATTTTTAAAAAAATATGTGAATTCTGGGGACTCTCTATGCAGTCCACAGTGCTCCTAGTTTCGTGCAAGATAAAACCTTAAGAGTACAATATGTGAGTGTGTGTGTGTGTGAGTTACAACAGTTGAGTATGTGTTTCATCATTAGACAAGACATGGTGTGTTCTTTCAGTATGTGCATACAACATTACATAGTCTGGTGTTATGTGTACCTTGACAATATCTAATGTAGGTTCAAAGCTTTTATAATGCCTTATACATGATTATATAGCTCTTTTTGTTCCCCAATCAACTTAGGTATCTTAACCTTGTCACTTGATTCATTGAGCTCAAACTTTTACACTACATTCCCCCCTTTGGGGCTACACAGTCCCATAACTATTTGAATCAAAAAGGGAGAGAAAAATATATATTCCCCCCTTTGGGACTTCATAGTCCCATAACTATTGATTAAGATTGACTATTACCACACATAAATCATCTGTGAGTGATTATCAATAGCTCTAACTCATAGATCAGATTTCATCAATCATCGTTTCGTTACATATCACTTCATTAATGAATAACATACATCATGTGTCTTCTTATTAAGGAGTAGGCATAAATCACAATTCATTGATTCGCACCCAAATCACGTATCAATAAGCATTATGACATCATCATACATAGGTTTCATTGTCACTTTATGGTGCCCATTTCAATTCTTTTGGCTTAGGAATTGCTGGGTCGCCAGCTGCTCTCTCAGCATAGAGAGCTCGGCCAGGATAGCGTCTCTGAACTCGGTCATCTCCTTAAGTTGGGTGCGCAACTGCAGCAACTCGCTGGTGGCGCGTTGGTGATGTTGTCGGCTCAGAGTATGATTCTCACCCTTCCTGATTGCATAGATGTCACGGCGGATTTTGCGCACTTTCTCACGCAGGGGGAGGGGAAGACTGCGCACCAGCATGCAGTAAGGTCCTTGGGCAACAGAGTGAAGCTGTGAACGCAGTGTGTTTTCTATTTCACGATCCTGTTTGGTTTTGGCCTTTCCCTCTGGCAACAGCCATAAGTTGGCTTCAATAAATTCTGGGACTATTCCATATTCATTCTGCAGCCTTTGACGTGTGTAGGTCTGCAGGGGTTGTACTGGTGCGGGGCCTATTGGCCTGCCCCTTGCATTCCTTGGTTGTTTGGCTGGTGCTGGAGGGAGTTCAGGAGTAGTAGGTGAGTAACTCAGTGACTCAGCATCATCGTCCGTTGCTGATGAGGTGTCATCACGCACACGGTACTGGCAAGGAAGGCATCCACTCTGGCATGGCACTTGTGGGGAGGTAGGTGTCTGAACCTCTTCAGTGCCGGCTCGTGAGGTGGTAGGCCCTTGATCTTCCATGTCTCTCTGTATATTCTGTAATGGGAGATATTGTGAAATGGGGTTTTCTGGGATGGGGTCAACTGGGGCCTGACCTCCCCTGGTGGATGTGTCTATTGCTGGATGGGAAATTTCTTGGGAGTTGTCAACATGGCTGGGGGCTGTTGGTGATAACAGCAGTGAACGAAGGGTGTGTGCTGGTGGTGGACTGCTCAAGACTGCAGTGTAGACCTGCGCCGGTGTCATCGCGTAGGGGTTGGAGCTGTGTCGTCCGCCCGTCTGGACACCTTCATTGGGGTTGCAAGAGGACACCTGGCGACTGCCCACGGGGTACGGTGGTGGAGGAGGACGAGGAGGTCCCATCACGCCTGGCACCTGCTGTTGGTACTGGAACACTGGCTGGTCCTCTGGGTTCTGTTGGTATGGATGTGGGGTTCTCCAAGGCTCAGCCATGGTTTATATCTATCTCGAAAGTTTGTAAAGGACACTTTTAGTATGCTATCCCTTTCCTGTTAGTGCTGTGTCTGTCCCTTCAGCATTAAATTGTGTACATAAGCCATGCAAGCAAGTTTACTACATTTAGTGGCTAAGTTGTTAGTAGGATTGGTGACAGCAGGACCTCTGTGTCCTACATCATTTCCACATATTCTTCCTCAACTGACCTCCATTTCTGATCATCCTGACCCAGTGTATTGTTTGGCATCATTATTTCATACTGATTCCCCTCATTCGGCCCTTGAAATCTTTAAAGTCTTTTCCTCCAGGGCCACTCATGTTTTCATACCATTCTGTGATTGTCTTGGGACGAGAACCGTGATCTATTATAATAAATTGTCCTGCAACGCTTGCCATCGCTGTTTTGATAAGGAGTTGCACTAAAGGGAGAATACAACAGGCTATTACCCAAAGAGCCAAAACAACAAATCCCAATAACATTCCTATCATGTATAAAATCTTTCCTGGGGATAATGTTGATAACCAGTCCCAAAGTGAAGGGATCTTAGTGTTCCAATTAGAGTGCTGCACATGTTGGTCCCTTAAGGTACGTATATTCTGTAAGGCGCGGGTCAAATTGCTTTCTTCTCCCGTGTGCATAGGAATGACAGTACAACAATGTTCCCCTATTACATCACAGACCCCTTGATCTTCAGCAAGCATAGTCTCGATAATGAGCCTGTTCTGCACTGTCATTAAGGATGTGGCATGCAATTGCTCACTCACACCTTGTAAGGCTTCTATCGTCCAATTCACAAATCGTTGCTGATTATACCATAAATAATTTACCCAATGGCTATTACGAGCTGTATACTGAGCATTGGCTGCAGCTCCCCAGAGTGGCCAGGAGCCCAATGCTCTGCCTGACACTATCCACCCGTCTGATATGGCTTGGTGTTCTGTAGGGATCCCTTGTGGCACCTGGTCCCATGTAATGTACACACTAGCATCCTCCTGCCAAGAGTGCATGGGAGTGTTAGCTGATCTATGAGTCCGATTGTGAGTAGTGTTACTTAAGCTGCTATTTACAGTCAACATTGCAAGTTGGCCTGTTAACATTAGTGGGGTACAGATTCCTGTCCAATTTGCTGGCAGTACAACTTTTACCTGTAAATCTTCTTCACACATCCAAAATATGTCTGCCAGTGGTGTTGTACCATTAGTTAAATTGATTGTCAAAATCCAAGTGGTATCATTATAATGACGTCCCATCACATATGAATCATTCCCACCATTTACCACCTGGTGGCACTGGATGTTAGCTTCTGGGGTTGTATTACACACCTTCTGTACCCCTGTGAGGTTAACTGAGCCTCCAGATGTGGTTACATTGCCTATAATAGCCTCATATCTGCACTGTATCAGTCCCTCTGCTTCCTGGGAAGAGTTAGTAGCAGTGGCATTGCTTAACCAATGTTCTATATTATTTCCCCGTGCTACACGAAATGGGAATACAAGGTCCAGTGCCAGATGTACTACTGGGGGCATGTGAAATTCCTGCTGGAACTGATCAGTGGCATTGTTAAAGGTTCCAGGACAGATTGCAGTCGTGTTGGACCACCTTGTTCGTCCCGCTGCCATCCACATAACACAGGCAGTAAAGCACGTCTTATGTTCCCAGCACTTATCTATATTTGGGAGTGGTCTGACCCCTGGTAGACCCTTCCTTCTATGGCATGCTATACACGTAATATTAGTTACCTGTCTGGCGGAGTATTCTAGCCATTGGTAAAAAAGGTTATACTTCCAAGTGGTGGTTCTAATTAGTTCTACCCTCTGTATCACCACATCTCTTGGCTTTCTCTGGGATGACGGCTTCAATTGGAGCCACTGGTGAGCTACTTTTGTGGATACACTGTGCCCTGTGTCTGTATCAGTGCAGCCTCTCATGTCACACATAACTCTTGCTGTCACCTTTCCCTCTGCGGTGCAGTGTGAACCTATAGCTTGACCATGTAACCTCATATTTCCTGGACCCTCCACCAAGATGTCGTCATAAGCATGTGATTTGTAGTAGGTTAGTTGTATCATCTCCCTATGTGGTATCTGTCCTTGTTTCGCAGCCATGGTTCCTAAGGCCACCAAGCACTCACTCATCTGCATCTGATGTTGATTGCCCAGTTCTACTCCTGCACTCTGCCTCACTCTTAGGATGAGCAATAGGGTTAGTAGCACTACACCTATCACTCCCACATTAGCTCCTCCTTTTCTGCTATTCAAGCCCTCCCGCTTGCCGGGGGGCTGTTCCTTCTCCTGCGTCTGATCCCCTTGTGTCTGTGTCTCTTGAGTTTGAGTTTGAGCCTGAGTCTGAACCTGAGTCTGAACCTGTATCTGCTGCTCTACTTTCGCCTGATCCTGAGCTGAGGCTTTCTTCTCCTTCTTCTCTCTCCGCTTCTGTTCCCTCTCTCTCCTGTCCTTCTGCCTCTGCAGCCACCTCTCTCTCTGCACTTGTCCTCTCATGATCTTCCCTATCTCTAGCAGATGGTGACTCATGAGATTGAGATTGGCTGCCAGTCCTGGCAGTTGAGGAGCTCCTCTCTGATGAGCTCTCTGCCACTGTTGATACCCTCTCCTGTAGTGACCCGCTGCTCTCACTCTGGGCTGGACTGCTGCCATCACCCTGGGTTGCCTCTGCCCTGCGTCTTCGCGCAACACGTGCTGACCTTCTTGTCCCCTGTTCCTGTGGGGAGGCGTCGCCATCCCCTTCTGGTTGATCACTTTCTGGGGAAGCTGCTCTCTGCCTGGTTCTAGGCCGGGGTATGGGTCCTGCTGGGCCTTGTGGGTTAGCTCTGCAGCAGTGGTTAAGATGGAACCAAATGTCCTTACCTTCAACTTTCAAGGCAGTTGGTGTGGCAAGTATCACCTTGTATGGACCTTCCCTTCGTGGCTGGTCCCACTTTCTTTTGAACACCTTGACGTACACCAAATCTCCAGGAACAATTCTCTGGAGGTCTGCCGGGATGTCGACCCCTCTGTCTGCTGTGGCCCCTTTCACCTGCGGGAACACTGCCCTGTGGATGCGAGTCAGACATCGTAAGTAATCAAACATCTCACCTTGTAACTGCTCCAGGGACGGTCCCTCATAGGGACCTCTTAAGTAAGGTAGCGGCATGGGCCGGCCCGTAAGCATTTCATGCGGTGTTAGATGCGTGACTCGGCTGGCTTGTGAACACATAGACATTAGTGCAAGCGGTAAAGCATCCACCCATTTAAGTTTGTTTCCACTATCTGCTACTATTTTGGCTATTTTGGTTTTCAAAATACCATTTGCCCTTTCTACAGCTCCCTGTGATTGGGGATGATACACGCAGCCAAATTTTTGTTTGATCCCTAGTTGCTTCAGTGTCTCTTGTATGACGTTAGACACAAAATGGCTGCCGTTATCTGATGATATGGTATCTGGCATTCCAAATCTTGGGAAGACTTCTTGGCACAAGAATTTTGCAACTGTCCTGTGGTCTGATTTTGCTGTAGCTTTTGCCTCCACCCATCTGCTGAATCTACATATGACCACCAAAATGTATCTCATTCCCCTAACTCTTGACTGTAGTCCCATGTCTATGTAGTCTAGCATGATGTGTCTAAAAGGACCGTCTGGGGGTGGTATGTGTGCCAATGGAACTGAAAAAACTTTCCTGATGTTGTGTTGTGCACAGATGTCACATTCGTTTAATACCCTATCCACTGTAGCTGCCATAAATGGTGACCACCATACTGCTTGTAGTTTCCTTAGTATCTCCCCCCTTGCGCAATGGTCACTACCATGCGCCCAAATTATGGCATGTCTTAACAACAAAGTTGGTAGTACAAAATGTCCATGAGCATCTAACCATACACCCTGCAGCGGCCCTGGTCACATGTTCTTTATAGCTCCCCTTTTTGTCCACAAACATTTTTCAGTGTCGTCTACTCTATCCTGGGCAACTTTAAGCGAGGGCAAGGAAGTGAGTGACTCGCAGTCTTGTATGGTAAGTATAGGTGCCATTACTGCACCTATTGCCGCTCGTTTGGCCGCTTCATCTGCAAGGTTATTACCTCTTGCTATCAATGTGTCAGTTTTTTGGTGGGCTGGACATTTGATTACAGCTAGAGCTTTGGGAAGTGACATGGCTTCCAAAAGGTCAAGAATGGCAGCTCCATGGGTTACCGGAGTGCCGTCTGCTCTGCGAAACCCTCTTTGTTTCCAGATGTTGGCATGAACATGGCATACACCATAGGCATATGCTGAGTCTGTGTAAACATTTAGTGATTTACCCCTTGCCAATTGACATGCTGCTGTCAAGGCTTTTATCTCTGCGAGTTGAGCTGAGCAAGGTTGAGCTAGGCTACAGGATTGCAATGTCACAAAGCTTTGATCAGTGTTATTGAGTTGAACAATACCATATCCTGCGTGGCTGCCGGTGCCATCGCGAAAACAGGAGCCATCAACAAACAATGTGAGATCTGCAGGAATTGGTTGGTTATGTAAGTCTTCCCTAGCGCGCATAAAGTTGTCTGTTTCATGAATGCAATTGTGTGGTGCACCTTCTGTGGGCAACATCAGCTTTGTTGCGGGATTAACGATGGTGCAACGCTGTATGTTAAGTTCTGGGGCTGACAAAACAACTTCATAGCCCGTGCGTCTGGCTTGCGTTAAAACAAAACGTGGACTCGTTAATAACGCATGAATTTGATGCGAGGTGTATAGCGTCACAGGATGTCCCATGGTCAGCGATGATGCTTTCTGGAAGGCAAAAGCAGCTGCTGCCAGTCCCTGGTAGCAGGGTGGCAAACCAGCCTCAATGTTGTCAAGTTTGGTGCTGTAATAGGCTAGTGGTTGTTTACCTGTGGGCGTGTCTTGCATCAGGACAGCACAGGCAAACCCAGATTTCTCTGCAACATAGAGGTGAAAAGGTTTAGCATAGTTAGGTGTTCCCAACGCGGGAGCGGATTGCATGTCACTCTTTAGGGCTTGGAACGCTGCCTCCGCCTCCTCTGTCCACTGCAACTGTGCTGCATTGTTTGTTTGTCCTGCTGCTCTAATCAGAGGCCTGAGGGGAGCAGTTTTTATAGCATAGTCACAAATCCAAGGTCTGCTGTAACCTGTCATACCCAGAAAAGACAGCATCTGGCCAACCGTTTGCGGTTGAGGGGCCTGGATTACTGCTTCCAACTGTGAGGGTGCAATAAGCCTTTTGTCCCCAGATAATTGTCTCCCCAAGTACTCTACTGACTGCTGGCAGAATTGCAGTTTGTTTTTGCTAACCTTATGTCCGCCCTCTGCCAAGGCTGTGAGTACAGCAATGGAGTCTTTTTCACATTGCTCTTTGGTTGCACTGCAAATGAGCAAATCATCTACATACTGTAACACAGTGCTTGATACATTCAGACTAGCCAGATCCTGCGTCAAAGTGCGGTTAAATAGTGACGGTGATTCGGATAGACCCTGTGGCAAGCGCTGGTATGTAAATTGTCGACCTTCATACGTGAAGGCAAAGAGATATTGAGAATCTGGATGCAGTGGTACACTGAAAAAGGCTGAACACAAATCAGTGACTGTGTACCACTGGGTGTTTGGTGGGATATTTGATAGCAACGTGTGAGGGTCTGGAACCTGTGGTATTTCCCCGTCTATTACCGTGTTTACAGCTCGTAAATCGTGGACCAAACGGTAGTCTGTTGAATTTGGTTTCCTTATGGGGAAGATAGACGTATTGCAAGGACTTCTAGTCTCAACCAATACCCCTGCTTCTACCAACCCCTTAATTGTTGGTCTGATACCATCAATGGCATGCTGCTTGAGAGGATACTGTTTTTGGTATGGTAAGTTAACACGTGGTTTTAACTTAATGTGAACGGGTTGAGCTGATTTTATTAAACCTACATCCGTCTTGTGGGCTGTCCACAATTGTGGAGGAACTTGATTTAACATTTCTTCATGTTCTGCTGTAATTGCCATTTGTGTGGGTGTGGTGACATTTACCGCTACCTTGTGTGCTACTGCCTCATCACCTACTTTGAGTGAGATCCTGATGAACTGCTTATCTTTAGAAATGTGAATGTATTTACTTTGTGTGGGCGTCCACTCTTGCACCTGCAGGGCACGCCTGACCATAGGACCAAGATGATGAGACTCACAATTTCCTGCCACCAACAATGTTATATGTGGTGTGGAGTTTGGTACCTGAAACCACCCTGATAATTCTTCCGGAAGGTGAATAGCTGCCGCTACACCCTCCGGCCCCAAAAATATGTCCTCACTTGTGACCAGACATGGTTTTTTGTTGATTACAGTATCCCAGCATTCTTGGTAATCTACGTGAGTCTGATCTTTGTCATACATGAGCGTGCAGTGCAGTGGCAGAGTGGGAGTGTGTGCTGTGTCATAATGCGTGCGAATCCATGTTTCCCATTCAGCCCATTTCTGTTTGAGATGTGACTCTTCAGGTGACAACTGAAGCCAATAGACTAGGGCCTGTTGTTTTTCTGATGTAGTCTGGGGAAGCTGGGACATCATGCTCTGTGGGGGATCATCAGGGAAATCCAAATACAGTCCATCTTGGGTGCACATAATCTTAGCCTTTAAAGGACATAAAATGTCTCTTCCCAACAAATTCACTGGGGTGAAGGCTGAATATAGCAAAGGAGCACAAATGACCTTGCCTGCAATGAGCATTGGAACGGGCTCTGTTAATGGTATGACTTGTGATTTCCCAGAGAAGCCTATGGTCTTTATCGATGATGTGGACAGGGGGATCCTTGAGCCTTCTTTTCCAATGCATGAATATGTAGCACCAGTGTTCACCATGAAAGGATATTCACGGTCCTGGATGACAACAGGTATGATTGGTTCATCATGTGATTGTAATGATATAGCTGGTAACATCAGTTCCCCCTCAGGCTCCTCTGGGCATCCCTACCAAGGGCGTGGCTGTTCCATGTTAGGCCAGTTCTGTGCTGGTCCTTCCCATGGGTTGCTAGGGCATTGAGCACGTATGTGGCCTGGCTGTCCACACCCCCAACAGAGACCATCGGATGGAGCCTGATTGGCTCCTGGGTATGTTGCACCCATGTGAGGTGGTCCTGATTGCTGATTGAATTGTTCCTAATAGCCCTGCTGGTTGCCTGGTGTGTAGTTTCTGCCCCCTCTCCATCCACGGTTTCCTCCTCGGCCCCGCCCTCTGGGGGGTCGCTGAGCGCCACCACCTCTCGGTGCCTGTGTCTGATAATAATGATGGTGGTGTGTGGCGTTGACAGCAGTGTCATTACCTGTCACGTTAGAGTCAGTCAGGGTTGGCTGTGGAGGAGCTGGAGGCTGGCCATTCTGCAGGGCTGCTTGGGTTGCCATTACCATGGGGGCTTGAACCTTTGCCTTTTCTTTCTCTTTTTTCACCATTTTGCTCAACTCTCCTAGTTGTAGCTGAGTTAATTTGGTAGCCAACTGTTTGTCATCTTCCTCCTTTTTCTTTTTGTCTTTCTTATAGAGCTCCACATGATGAACAATGCGCTCTGTAAACAATGGCCATTCCATCTTCATCAAGCCCACCACACCCTCTAGGCATCGCTGTACCTCTTCAGGCATGGCCTTTTTTACCATCATTTTAAAGAGGCTCTGAGTGGTCTTGTTGGCGTTCCATGCCTCTCCCGTCTCCTCCTTCCATCTCTTTTGGAAATTGTGCAGGAATTTCGAGGGACACTCATCCTCCCCCATGGTTTCTCCTTCCAGTTTAGATGGATCTCTTTTTGCTGGGTAGTGTTTTCTTAGTTGCTCCCACACACGAGACCGATAGCCTCCAAATTCCACCCCATCATTGATATTGGTTCCAAAGGCTGCACTCAGTCCAGCGTCTGCAAATATCTCCTTGGTGTTTTGTTTTCCTGCCACGTACATGAGGATGGCTTTGATGTCCCCTAACCGCCAACCGTATGCCGGCTGTAGTCTCTTCCAGGGCCAGTATCCATTTATCAGCACCATCTGTGAGTATTGGTAGGCGTTCTGCCAGGCCTATCATGTCCATAAATGGCCAGGGTTCATATTGTCTTCTGCCACTGGTCTTTGTTATTATAGGGCACATGCTGGACCCCTCACTGTCTTCATTCTCCTCCTCAGCCATTTTGAGTACTTTTATGACTCTCCCATTTCTTAGTTTCATACCTTCTGGACTCAGACTGCTGCTGTGCATTGTGATACTATGTGGCGCCAGGTCTGTGCCTGTCTCTTGAATTTCTTCTGTTTGCCACTGGTCTTTCTCCATTGTGCCTTGGAGTTGTATAGTAATGTGTTCTGTCGTGGGCTTGGCATTAGGTCTTCTTTGTTCTTGACTCGGGCCTTGAGGTTGTTTAATTTCTTCTTCCAAGGTCTCTATTTCCTGAGACATCTGGTCCAACTTTTTGTTGGTTTTATCAATCATGTCTTGCATTTGCTGTATCATGTCCCCATGCCCACTCTCTACCTTGGGACTGTGGTTGCTTCTGTCAACCTGCATGGTACTCACGTTGTTGAGCGTGCCACATGGTGGGTTGGAGGCGGCCTTTTGCTTTAGCCAGTCCTCTTTGAGGCGTTCCGACTCTTGTTCCAGTAATATTTCCATGTCAGAGGCGCTCTGACATCTCAGCAGTCGCTCTTGTTTCGCCTTTTGTGGATGTCTGAATTCTTCTACAGAGACGTCACAGCAGCTTGAATAGCGGGGCTTGGTATCCTTCACCTTTAATTGTCTGTGCCTCTGATCTTTACGTCGTTTCGTAGGTGGGACCTGTTCTTCAATGGGAGGAGCTTCCTCTTGACTGACAAATCCTGTTAGTTCCATGTCTGCGGTCCAGGCACCACCACTAACTCTCCTGTTGTGAGGTGCCCATTGACGTTGGTCTGTCTCTGGGGCCTCAGCTTCTTCATCTTCTTCATCAGCTATCGAGCCATCAGTACTTTCTGTGTCTGAGGGGAGAGGTTTCTCCATCGGCAGCTGGGCTCTCGGAGTTGATGTTTTTCTCCGTTTGGG